>NC_138150.1:7196655-7301655 GCF_964199315.1 Orbicella franksi
GTTGTTCAAAAGCTCGTTAGCGTTACTTCTGGGTTTAACAGTCGATCAACAGATCTATTTCTCTAGTTTGAAAGCGGCAGATCAAAAAAGAAAACTTTAATGTAGATATTTGTAGTGTATTATCCATAAACCGTCTCAGCATTACCCAAAAATGTAAATAACCATCTTCGTTTCTTTTTAGTGATCGACTTTTAAATGTTTTTTTCCCCTTTTTTCACCTTGAAAACTTTTTTTCCGAGCTTTTCTTTCATAATGAAAGAAATTGCTTTGATAGTTTGCCTAATACTAAGGCTGAAGGCCTGAATTCTGTCGGCCGACTTTTCTGTCATTGTCTCAAAACTTGCAAGTACAGCCACTTGGATCAGTTCACCATTTCAGATTCATTTACATCAAAAAAATTAACGTAACTCAGAAAAGACGAAAATAATAGGTTTCTGCTAACTGTATTAGCTTAAGGAATTTAAAAGGGCTGTAATTTTGCCTAAGTTATTTATGTTTTGTGAATAAATCATAAGGGAATAAATATTTGTTTTTCAGCGAGAGATAAATCAGTGTTAAACATACATTCCGTTTAATTTAAATCGCAAATTTTCATTATAGATATTTTAATTTATACTATTTTCTTTTCATTCAATGAATTTGAAAGATGACACATTGACAACTGTTCTTTTTTTTATTATTTGTACCTCAAGATTTTTGCGCAATACCCAAAGAATTCAACTGGAAGAAGCAAGACATCAAAGGTCGTCAACGGTGTCAAGATTGTGAAGAAATCCGATAGATGAAACGCGTAGTCACAGCGATTTTGCCTAAAGGACTGTAAAGGCTTCAGAGGTTAGGATATCTTGTATTTTAATTTTGTACAAAAGCCCGTAACCATGACTTCATCGAAGCATCCATATTCGTTTGGAAATGATGTACTAGATATTTACGCGTTAATTTTGATAATTCTTCTGGATAACGTGGTCAAACCGGCAAGCCCTGTAGATCATCTATTGTACGTCTTGTATTTACAACAGTAAATATTTCCTTAGCGGCAGACAGTATTTACTAAGAAAATCAAACCATTGTGGTGAAATAACCTTAAAAAGGCAATTTTCGCTGGTAAAAGCTGTTCTCTTCGGAATCCTAAAATCCTTAAATCACTAGAAAAGGCCATGATTTATTTGGCAGATACCGTTTAATTGTCTTTTAACATGAAACCGTTCTATATTTATATTCTAATGGAGAATTGTGTTGGGGGATCGTGATTTGTTGTAAATAATGACAGCCTCGCTTTTGGTGATCATTCGCACTGCTTTAACTACTGATAAATCTTGGGGGGAAATTTCATCCTAGTTTCGGCTGAAATAGCTAGCATGTACGAATATCTGGAACTTCGCAGGTTTCATGTAGATGTTTAACCAACACCAATCGAACTAGACTAAAAATCCTGGACTTTTACGCTGTCCTATCTCATTAGCCATGAATATGAAATGAAAACATCCCCGTCAAAAAGTTGCCAACATTTTCTTGCATTGTTTCAAGACAAGGTGAATGTAAGCTGCACAGCAATCAGCCCTTCACCAGCGTAACTAATCTGTATTCCACTTAACAACAGGGGTCTCAATAACAAATCAGTTTTGTAGCATCGTAAATAAACCATCTTGCCAAGATTACGTAACATAAAATAAATACATGTTTTACCTTCCGATTTCGTAACAATCTGAATATGCTCATTACGTTATTCGGTATAACAACTTGCTCAAACTAAATATGCAATTTCAGCGATCAATTCCAAATAGAAATACCGAAAAATTGCCATCGTGACTTACGTACGTTCTCCAAAATACGCAGAACTTGAGCCCGTCCACACTTAGCCGGAGGAATTTAAAAATACAACAAGCACTGGTCATTTTGGATTTCTGTTTGAGGAAAACTCTGGCAGGTAAATCACGTGATCATCGTGACGCTAGCGTTTCGAAAAGCTCTGTTTTCAAAATGTCTTCCGTCCATATGAGAACGAAAGAAGTAGTTTAATTAAGAGAGCGTTTCCGGAAAGCTCCGTTTTCCTGACGTATTAGTGTGGACGATAGGCCAAACCAAATTTCTTTGGCGGGCCTTGGTCGTTTCACTTTGTTGTTTTGCAGAGGACGGCCACGAAATGTACAGAGATTTAAAAAGTACGTGAACAGCCATTGTTCTGCCTATTAAACTTTTTGTTTGGTGACGTTCTCGTTGCCATTGCCCTCGTGGTTTGCTGAAGCTCCCTGCTATTTTATGAATGTTCTGTTTGTGTAATCATTTATAAGTTAAACCTCGTACGACTTGCTGTGGTGCTGTTGTGCCGACATTGTGGTTTTTCCAGTTGTATACTGCTCTGCCATGAAAAGAGAAATCATTAAATACTTTTCATAACACCTCGGAAGATTTTACAACTGATAAAAGAGTAAAGTCTCACAGTATGAACTCTAATAAAAATTAGAATTAATTTCCTAAGATGTAAAGTGTTTTCAAGAGTTCCGGTTTTAACGTTGAAACAATTTGTTTTTCTCTCAGAGTCACATCCGACAAAATCGCACTTTCTGTCTAGACAGCTATTTTAGTTTTAAGGGGTGCAGGTTATTAGTGACAGACCACTAATAAGAAAATTTGTAGGAGAACAAACAAGTAATATAGCTCTCATTAGATTTTTCAAACAACTGAAGGCAGTAGATATTAGTTGGCGGAAATTGCTACCGGTATGAGTAAACAAATAACATAACTCTCAGTTTGCAAAATCAACAGCGAACCGAATGGCAAACTTAGCGAAAGGACTGGGTAGCTAAGTTGAGGAAAACAATATAAAAACTAAGAATGGTTTCACTTTGAGGCCAAATGTAGGCCGAAATAAATGTTGTGATATGTTCTCGAACTATTCTGTGATGTTTCTCTCTGATATGTCTACAAATCGCTATTGTGATTGAGCCAAAAATTTAAAATTAAGTACTACAGTTTAAACAATTGTGTCGTTACCACAATTGCTACTAATCTCGCAATCTGATTGGCTAATTTGCCGTTGTCGATAAGAGTCAAGACAACGCTACTCGGGTCAATGTGTCACGCTCTTGGTCACGCTCTCTAAAAACATTTTCTTTGACGCTGATGTTGTGGTAAAAAACAAATCGAATGTGGTTTAGCGTTGTCTGTACTCTTATCGACAACGATATGCGTCATCACAACGGTCAAAGTTTGTAGTGGACTCACTTGGCTGAGCCTTGTGAGTCCACAACATTTTGACCACTGTGATGACGCCTTTCAGTTGTCGATAAGAGTACAGACAACGTTAAACCACATTCGATTTGTTAAATGGCTAGCTCCGCGAGTGGGTAAGATGAAACAAATCCTGCGCTGTGATTGGCTACCCGAGTAGGCAAGATGGGATATCTATCCCGATCGGTATTGCCCGCTGTTTCTCGCAAGGTAACGGTGTCCGTTATTGACCCAGATGGCTGGATACTTGCCTCGCTCTTTTTTTCTCGTGTTTATGGGCCGAGACGTAGTTGAAAACACGCAAAAAATGTACTTGGTCAATATCCAGCCTTGTTGACCTCACGCTTGGTCCATAACCCATATGTCTTGTCTTCCGGGGCAAGACCTGGTTTTCAAGACCTGTGTTTTACAATTACAAGATTGATTAATATCAAGAGAGGTTGGGGGGGGGGGGGGGGGTAAAGTAGGTCCTAAATGTAATCTTTCTCAAGCTATGTTTAGATCTTTTCCGGCTTCGAAAATGCCAGAGGGGTCTAGAAATTAGGCTTCACACTCAATTGCATGTCCATGCTCCAATAAAACAACCAAGCAACGCACGTTGTAGATTATCCGCAGAAGAACTGTTGCCATGTCTAAAATTAACATCTAAGGAGGGAGGGGGAGGGAGGAAGGGTTTAAGGGGGGAATAAGGCCTAATTCTCTCATCTTTAACTCTCTTACCTTCCAGCTTTTCTTGTTAGCGTGATATCGGAGAATATTTCTACAAGTCGCGTTTTATTTTTATGAGTACTTGTCAGTTAACATACATAAGCTACAAACACTACGATCATAGCAGTTGAAGGAGTACACTAACCATGCACACAACACATATTTTTACATAAATTTTTACTTGGTTTTTTTTTTTTTTTTTTTTTTATCCAATAGATCTGTCCTTCAATGTGACATTTGCACGTCCAGTGAGATAATTCATGATGTGGTGTTTGTTAACTTTGTATGCATGTTATTTTTACCTTGTCGAGGAAAGGTTCTAATTTCAATAGCTAAGAAAACATTTTTTACCCTCTTAGCTCACGATTTCCTTTTTCATTTTCGCAGAATAGAAGCCAGTTATTATATTATGGTAAATATGTACCACCCACACAGGTTTGGCTTGTTTTCATTCGTAAAGAGAAACTTGAAGAGGCGTCGTCATTTCCTTCTGAAGAGCTTTTTACTAAAACATGCAAGTCACGTCAGCTGGCAGCAGAGATGCTTATCTTTGTAATTTTAAATCCTATTATTCTTCACACTTCAAAAATAATAAATGTTGTCTTAAAATTAAAAAAAATAAATAAGCCTTTTTTTGTCCTTTCTTCAGCTCGAAGCTCCCGGAAAATATAGTCGTAATATTTGTATGCTGGGTTTCTTCACGACAGATCTCCTACAAAGACACAGTCTTTTTTTTTTCCCACCTTTCAATTCTTTCTTACAAAAAAAATACCATTAATCACAAGATATTTCAATAACCTGGGCTTCCTGGATATTTTTTAATTTATTTTTTTTATATGGCGCGATTAGTGAGAATTTTATTAGTCGAATGAAAAATTACAAAATTTAGTTGCTTGGGTCAGTAATTTATACGACATTGGTTGCTCTGAGTTCCAGTCAAAAGAGTTACCGCTCGATCTCTGTTAGCTTAAAGTTTCTGCTTGTTAAGGACAGTTTGATTAACATATCTCCCTTTTGTTGGCAAGATAGCAAACGTGAGAAGAAACACAGCAATTTAAATAGCGCCTTTTGTTTTAGCTCTCGACCTCTTGTGATAAAAACGAAATTGTCTTGTTGGAGGCAACCCGCCTTGAATGCAAAACAACACAAAGCAATAAAATTTGTTGAAAAATGACACTCGAATGCATTTGACAATTATACAAAAGGGTCCGAGAGCAAATGAATAATTAAAACCAAATATAAACGAAAGATAGGAAATTGTTTATGTTTATAGGCTGCACTTGAATCCTATATCTATTTTTGAAAGCTTCGCGCTCTGCCTGCAGTGTTAACTGACCTGAACGCAATAAAATGGTAAGGAATTTATTTAGCATACAGCTACTCTCTTCGGTATTAAAAAACATTTTCTTTGCGAAATCATTAAATTTGGAGGAGCCAATTCGACGGTTATATTCTGTTTACTCTTTTTTAATTAACAATTTTCCCAGTTGGTAGAAAAATTACACAAAACGGAGAAGTGATATAGCACATTACAAAGCTAACTAACCTGCCCTCTAACAAAACGTTTCAGAACTGGGGTCTTCTTAGGCTTTCCCCGGTTATCGAAGCTCTGAAAAACACTTGTCAGGTCTGCGGGAAGATTCGACACTTCAATAAAGCTTCTGTCTTCTCACTGTCGTTTTTAGATTCAGTAAAAACAGCCACCTGTCCAGTATAAAAAGTGTTTGCTGACTCCCCAAGAGATATAATTTACCTCAGAAAAATGGGCCTAGCATTGTGACTGACAGCGCGTCGTAGAAAGTGACATGACGTTGAGTCTCAGCCAATGGTCCTTGAAATTTCTGTAATTTTTGATCGGTTGTCAACGTGTTAGCCAAAGAAGATCAAACAATGTGCGGTTTAATTTCTCTCGTAAATCGCTTCTTTTAGTTTTATTGAAATGCTGACCAGGCGTTGACGCAAACGGTTTCTTACAATTCGCGTCAGCTCAGTTATGCTCAATTCCACTAAGAGAGATCAAGATCCACGCGAAACATTACGAGGGAAAAAGCATCCTAAAGCACACTGAGAGAGAGGATTTCCTTTTTTCTCTAGTAAGTTAACTTAGAATAGATTTTCTTATTATATCGTGTTTCAGTCAGTCATTGAAAGGCTGCACGTTCTTGTCATATAGTTGAAATAACTCCTTTTCAAAAAGAAATTCTAACGTCCAACGTCCAAATTTAACCATTTATAAATAATCACAAGTATTTCTTAGTTTTCGCTTTTGCTCCGCTTCAATTTTTCTGCACGCAGTTTAAAAACAACATATCATGTGGTAAAGTAACTCACAGTTTAAGAAAACGTTCACAATTAACAGGCCTCTTGTTCAGTTTCGTTAATTGAGATGAAGTAATTCTTTGCTTAAATCGCTTGAATATATTACAAACCCAGGTGCGAAGATTATTATTTCAACTTCCACTCTTTCCACATCAAGGGAACGTTTGAACTCGCAATATGCTTTTAGTGTATGTGGGATCGATTGATTGACAGACTGTCTCACCAGTACTGGTCAACACTAGATCATGGTTTTAGATCATACTGAAGCTCTGAATTTTCTTTTCTACTCTTCTTTGTAATCGGCTTAAACTGGAAAAACAGCTACTGAACCCATTCTAAACTTAACTTTCCATACTTAGCTCGCTTATAATATTCTCATTCGCGTTTACGACTACCCATGGCATCCCCTTGTGAATTTGCCAACGAATCATTTGCACGACACATTCGAAGGCAGAGTCGCAAGTGCCTTCAGTTCGCTTTTAGCCGATTGGGCAATCGCGTGGGTCGCTGAGCGGAAAAGATATTAATTAATACTAAAACGAAGAAATGTCCAGTAAAAGTAGGCGGTCCCCTTTGAGATAATAGAAGTACAGTAACGATTTCAGAAATACATTTAGTTAAACATGAGTCACACTTTTCGGCCAATTTGTTATCATTGTTCAATCGTGTTTTGACTCGAAGGTACTGAAAAATTACAACGTTTCGTTTAAGTAAATTACCGTAGGATTTGAACCAAATGGCATTCAAAAAAACAATAAAATGCTACCGTCACAAATCATGTTGCACCCGATTGCTTAAATTTATGATATCTTCATATTGTTTGTGAGGAACCTCTTCGAAATTCTCTAAATGGCTCTCACAACGCTTTCGGTTCGTTTAAAATTTATAGAGTAGGATTTGAAGGCAACTATTTCAAAACGAAGGACTCCTGGATATACTTGCAAGTCTGCAATCTGCGGCTATTTCGACGGTTGATACAAAGGCTAAGGTTGCTGAATTAATTTTTGCCTTGTTCGTTAGTTGCTTCTTTTCGTGTATGTGTAAAAAACCGTTGCGCAATTTTAGAATAAAACTTGCCAAGGCAGCTGAAAATGTTTTATCACTCAGTTCACTTGTTTAGTTTGTTAGTTTCATATTTGCTTAGCTTTATTGATAAACATAAATGTCAAATTTTATTCAAGTCCTTGTTTTACTTTGGCGTAAAACATTTCTTTCGAGATAGAATCGTTTCACCTGGACCGTGCGACAATTATCAGCTGACGTTACCAAATTGGTTGTTAAAAGATTCTCAGGGTAACCAAAGCGCTTAAAGCTTTAAAATTACTGTTTATCTTTGACCAATTTACCACCCGAAAAATTTAAGTGTCATGTCGGGTTTTAAATAAAATCTCAATTCAACGAATAATCTCGCAAATTTGCACAAGATCGCACAGTGAACTGGAAGCAATGTCAAGTTTTCAGTGAAAACAAATAAAGATCAAAATCAATTTGTTTTTCCTTCCTGGGGAAACAAAAAATAGAAGTAAATATTTCCTGTAATTATATAGATCGGAAAGATAAAAGAGAAAATGTTATCTTCGGGTGAAAATTCACTGAACAAAATATTTGGTACACCACAGAACACGAACGCCTATACAGGAAAGATATCAGACGTCATTTCCTCAATCGACAAGGAATTTTCATCATTATATTACAAAGAAATCGCTCTGGGCCCGGAGTATACCGAAAGCTGTAAGTGCATGCATGCTAATTGCTCAGATATTAGAATCAATATCAGATAAGCTGCTTCCATGATCAATGATAATACTTTCTGCCTGTGGGGTTGTCAAAAAGTCGTTGTCTCATAAAAAGTTATTCTAAGGAACATTCAAACTGGCCGCTGTCGGAAATTCTCTTGGCTTTTTTTTATCTGTTGTCATCAGTGAGGGTATACAAGCTATAATAATAATAATCGTGTTCAGGAATTGGAATTGATTGTCAGATAATTTTTTTACTTTCGATCAGATTGCTTTTCCGTGCGGTTATTATCCTACAAAATTTGTCATTCCAGGAAACGCAATTTCAAGGAAAATGCAATTTGAATTGAGGCTGTTTTTCATTTGATGTAATCGATGAACAAAAAGTGCCAAGACGACCTCTTGACCGTATTTAGCCTGGCCTTTTCTTTTCGGTCGTGAGCCCATGTACAACTGCATCTCCAAGAGTATTGACTTAATAGTAATCAAACTTAAAGGCCATGCAAAGCATCCAAACTTGTTTACTTTAGTGATATCCACCGATAAGTCACTTGTCGGTCATGAAGACATATCAAGGCTAAAGATACCGTATTTCGAAAATTTCTGCCATCTTAAATAAAAGAACGGCTCCAAAATCGATTTAATCAATCATCGATAAAAGGATTAAAAAAGAGGAAAAAAAATTAAAATTTGACAAGGAGTGAACAAATTTATGGGCAGAAAAAAAATTTAATGTCACACATACATAGTTAGAGTATATCTCCACTAAGTCGATAAAAGTGCCGTTTCTTTGTCACAGACTTGTATATTTTAGAGCAAGACGTTTCGGCTAACTTTTAATCCTTCATCTATTGACATCCTAAGCAACTTTTATGCCCAACGCAATATTATTGTAAACTTTTAGGCAAGCAGCCATTAAGACTGTCGTGGTTTTGATTTGACGGACCAAACAGTCGTCACTCTTCAATCAAAATCGCTGCTTGGAAAATAGACCTTATCACGGTTTTCGATGCCATCTTGACGGGTAGGCAAAGCGGTCAGAAATTACAGTGTTTGGATGGGAATCCTATGGCAAATAACTTTTTGCAACATCGAATTTTACACAATTAGTGAATCGCAATGTTAAAATACTAGGTGGAAGATTGTATTCACCAAGTTTGAAGGATGTAGCTTGGCAAGAGGACGCTAAGTAAATTTTTCTAATTTTCTATACATTTGTCTGTAAATTTGGCTGGGTAGACGGGGTTCGTGGGAAAAAAAATACAGACAAATGTATGGAAAATTAGATTGCGATTCACAAATCGTGTGAAATTCAATTTTGAAAAAAGTTATTTGTAATCGGATTCCCATACAAACACTGTAATTTCTTCAAGATGGCGTCCAAAACCGTGATAAGGTCTATTTGACTCCGAAGAAACGGAAAAGCTCATTTATTATATGGCTAGCTCCGTGAGCGGGCAAGATGAATCAAATCCTGCGCTGTGATTGGCTACCCGAGCGGGCAAGATGGAGCTATCTTGCCCGCTCAGGACTACCCGCGCGTCGTGTCCCGCAAGAAAAATTTCCCCGAAAGCCATATAATAAATCCTTTATTGACCAAGCTTTTTCGGTCAAGATGGCTTCCTATTGGCCTCGTTCTTTTTTTGCGAGCTCCTCCATTCCTCCGTCTCGGTCCATAAACACGCGAAAAAAGAACTTGGCCAATATCCAGCCATCTTGACCTCACACTTGGTCAATAACCCATACATATCGATCAACGAATACCTTAACTGACCTGTCGGATGCGGTTGCCAAACATTTTTTCGTACCGTTTTCAACGCTCATTTTGCATCTACGCCGCTAGTGAGATTACTCTCCTACTCACTTAACAAAGTTAGTATTATTACGAGAAAACTCGCAGCGAACGTGCAACCATCGACTTTTTATATACGGTGTCATACAAGAAAAATAACCTTTATCCTACATCTGAAGCGTATTTTGGAATTGCTTTGGAAGCTGTGAGAAAAATTACCTGTGTAATTTAGACAATTTTCTCGACAAAAATCTCTCTACTTCGTTTAGAGCTAGTTCTAATGGCTTCCCGTTTATTTTTGTTTACATTTCATTTCTTCCTGCTCACAGAAATGATTGAAGAGGACAATTCGACCAGCCCCACACCAGACAAGCCGACGTCGGACCCTCTGGGGCGCACAGAGCTGCAAGTATGGTTCGAGTTGTCTTTGGGGATCCTTATTTGTTTAGTAGCATTCACAGGGAATACCTTAGTAGTGATTGCTATTCATTACGACCAAAGGCTTAACACAATCACCAACATGCTGATCGAGAATCTGGCCTTCACAGACATATTCATGGCATCTCTTCACATGCCCTTCTGGCTCATCAGTCTCCGCTATGGACGCTGGGTATTTGGCCACGTTCTTTGCCAGTTAGTAGGTTTAACGCAGTTGATATTCGGCATCTCGTCGCTGTTCACCATGACAGGAATCGCCTTCAACCGCTACTTTAACATAGTCAGGCGAAACCTGTACCTGAAATATTTCTCCACTAAGAAGACCACTTACTTCATGATCCTCTTTGCATGGGTGGGTCCCACAATCGCCACCACACCACAGCTCTACGGCTGGGGCAAGATCGCCTACCATGATCTCTTTTCTGACTGCACTTGCGTATGGAACCTACCCGACGTCTCTTTCATCGTAACACTTTGCGTAATGACCATTTTCCTCGCGGCTGCCATAATAACGTGGTGTTACTATACTATTTACAAAACCGTCAAAGCCAGCGCGCAGAGGATGCAGGGACATGCTGCCAAGAACAACGTGCGAAGTAATGCGTCTACCAAAACAAGCGAAAAAACAGAGACAAAAGTCCTCAAGACCTCGTTTGTAGTCGTGTGTGTTTACATGACGTGTTGGACGCCTCTTTCTGTCATGGGTTTTATCGAAGTGTTCGGAGGAGAGAGTCCACGCGGGGCCCACCTATTTGCTTACTACTTCGTATTCTGCAGCAGCCTCACCAACCCTTTCATATACGGTATCATGAACCCGCAGTTCCAGCAAACCTTCAGAAAGATGCTTCGTATACGAGTCAACGATGCGCAACCTGTCTCCAGCCGTGTAAACGACAACGGAACGAGAAGCAGCCCGTTGGATGGCCACCCAATTGAAGATATACCAAGCATATCCATACAGACGGTTCCAGTGTTTCGAATCCAAAACCAAGTTGAGACGACCTCGAGCCCCAATGCCACTGACAAAACCGACGCGTTGGTGAATAGTTTGCCTGAAGATGAAGATAGCTCTAACGCACCTGCAAAGCCCTTGATATTGAAACGGGGCCAAGCTTGGAAATGATGAATAAACCGCTCCATATATAGGATAAATTTTTGGGTTTTTTGGAATACTTTACTTTATTTAATCTCTTACATCAATTTTGATACCATATAAACTTTTTTTTTATTTCTTTTAGTGACAAGCTTTAAAAAAGTGTCGAGGAGTCTGTGACGAGCAGAAATGCATGAATCAATAGACCCGCTTCAAAGGCCATTATAGTATCTTAATGTTGAATGCTTGTTTCACATCTACTTGGTATTTGACAACTTATGGAACCGAGATTATTCTTACCTGCCATCCTTTTCTTCTGCTCGCCCACCTTCACTAGCAAGGTATCAACTCATTCTTCGGGTTCTTCGCTCCCCATCATTCACATCGCGATATCGCTAGAAGTTTCTGAGGAGGCGCGCTTTTCCCGCTGTTTTTCATGTCTCGCAGGTTGTTAGAACTAGGTGGTGAGCAAATCAATTATTTCCCAAAGCCGAAGACAAATCACGATATTTAGCGATAACTGACTTCAATAATTGTTTATCATTTGATTACCACGTTTATTTTTTCTTGTTTTAATCACTCTCTGACAGCTCAGCGAAGCGATCTGCCATTTTTCACACAGTTATGCGTTGGGAGACTATTATTTCTGAGCAGTTATTTACAGGTCACGTGGTGAGCGCTCCGCCGATGAAAAGAAAGAAATGAATCGACTGATAATTGTTCTTTCATGCAGAAAATGTTACTAAGTTAAATTTCTTGAGATCTTGTAATTTCACCTAGCTAATTGTTTATTTTTGCTGGAATAACCCCAATGTTACAACAAGCAAAGTGAATCATTAACTGGCTACACACCTAAGTTCTAACTGCCACATATGATATAGTTGGATCACTATATTATACTTGAGCGTAAACACTTACAAAAATCGTAAAGAAGGCTTTATTATCTTACCATTGAACCTAGTGTATTGTATTTAGGAAAACGTCACTTTATGTCTGCATGTCTAAAGCAGACGCGAAAGTGCGTTTTTGGAAGAATTTGGAAATCCTCTTCAAAGTATGGCTCTTTCCATTCAACCAAACATAGCGGAGCTGCAAATGGCACGGTATAATTTCCTGGGAAAATTTCCTAATAACCGAACAATTTTAGAAAGAATCAGCAGTTTCCTCTATGGAACTGCCGACGTTAAAAATTTACAATGCCTTTGAATGAGACTAAACAGAAATGAATTGGGGTGGTTCGCATTATTTGAAAAAGAAACAGTCAATAAAAATATCAAACTTCATAGTATTTACAGTATGGTAGCATCAAGATGCTTTTGTGCGCTGCAAAAATCTAGTTGGACAAAAGGACGACATTTCACAGTCCTTGCTCATACATGACTCAACTGTAAGCAGCTGAAAAACATTGTTCCCTTGCAATACCCTGAAGGACAATTTCCTACCCGGCTTCTCTTTTGATCGTCTAGATTCTTGGAGTAAAATTTTCACTAATTCAACTAGACGTTGTTTTCCTTTCCGACAATTTCCAGTGGATTATCTCTTTCCAAACATAGTTACGGCATATACAGACCGAAAAAGATTTTAACAAAGAAAATTTCAGCGGGAGTAAGATTTTGACCGGAAGTGGTATTCATGTGTTTCTTTCTGGAGGGTTTCACTGAAAATGCTCCCCGTAAGCCAGTTTCGAACTTCTTGAAGCTTTTAAGTTGCTGTGATCGAACTGAGATCGCTGAACCTGCGATACCTTCGGAAAGGAAGCCAGAATTAAATTACGAAAAGAACCTTAGTCCAAGAATCTAGACTATCAAATAATGTCTCCAGACCCATCCTTTCCTCGTAGTGAGGCTCCGAAGGCTAAGAAGTACAAGCATCTCAGAGGATGATAACGTTGTTTTCTCAGGCAATCCCATTAGGACTTGGGAGAGAAACATGGCGCCTCCAGTTCATGCAATTTTTGTTTTCCTGGTTCTGTGTTTACTTAGCGGAGACTGAAGGGGCCGTGAACTACACAGGTCTCCGCTTAGATTGCGAGAAAGCTCTCTCGGGAGTTAGACGGTGGATGTCTATACGCCCAATATCCAAACTGGCATTTCCCAACACGCCTTTCGTGACAAACGCCTTTAAGGATTTGTCTTCCTCTAGAAGATGTCCGTCAGAGATGCAGGCATGACGTATAATAAAAGAAATAAAAGATAAGAAACGACACCGCTGTAAAATACAATAAAATGCAAACGTAAAACAATGCTATTCATTTGAATCCGGTTCTCGGACTAAAGATACAGGGTTTGAAGATAGAAAGGACCGTGCAAGCAAATTGCAAAACGGCAACTGCAACAATTAAACAGTTCCCCAATTTTAATAAAACAAAATATATCTGAGCGAATTCGCAACCCAGGGGAGGCTCCGTCAAGGCCAGGCTGGGCACATGGCCCAATGACTGGCCTATCTGCTGGTGGCTTGCTGGCGGCCAGCTGTCAAAAGCAGGGGGGAGGGGAGGGTGTCTTGTACTGACACCCACAACTAGCTAGACCTTGAGTTTTCAGTGTTAAATGAGCTTGATATTGACTGTGTTTCTGGGTATTTTACTCAGTTGTTTGACATTGTTTGAGGCTTCTGTGTTGACATGGCACCCTGCTGGAGTGGTCCATGCCACGTGCATGCGTGAGGGGCCAATCTCCTAGCCAGGGGGGTGGTCAGAGGACTTCTGGCCGCTGGGACTGTCTTTGAGTCAATGCGGGCATGTTTTTTGCGAATTCGGTTAGATGTATATTAAGGAACTAAACCAAAATATTTCAATTTTCGGTACTATTGTACTTTCTGGAAAAATTCAGGTGAAAAACAGTGTTTCTAGAGAGAGAGTTTCTAGAGACCAAACCCATATTTTCTATGTTTTAATCGGTTACTTGTCTGGTGTCCATGTCCATTGCCTTTTCAGAGCGTTTCTTATAGCTACACTTTAAACGTGTGTGAACATCATGAACACAGCTGTAGATCTTGATGCTAACTTCTCAATTATACCGAGCTGTGCCTCTCACCGTGAAAACGTGCAAGATTCTTGGCCTTTAAATTGGTCTATTTTAAACTTTATTCTAGAGACTACCATGCACGAAAAACAACCCTAATATCGAAACTCTCTATGGCGATTAATTTATCTTCAGTGTCAACTTCGAGTCGATCAATGGCTTAGTGTATAACCAGTTGCGAACTTGGTATAATTGATGCTCTTAGGCTGAACTTATGATTTAAAAGATTCTTTCTCTTGAACCCTCATCATATTAAGCTACTCTTCAGAAACAACGTTTGAAGACTGTTCTTGCCACAAGAATGACTATATATTTCTATAGTTCATTTTCTGATTTGACGATCTCGACATGACTGTTCCTAACAGTACACTGGTACAGGAAGTATGTCACATATGAACCAGATCCATGGACCAGCTCGCCACAACGTCTGACCGTTGTGCGTATAAAAGTCGGTCGTGAGTTCTACTTTTGTCGCAGACTCAGAATTTTATTCTTTTTAGTCCCATGTTTGCAACAAGTTTTAAAAAAAAAAACATACATTAAACCTACCCCGCATTTAGGTAGCGATCGAACTTCAACTTGTTGGTGCGTAAACGTTCATTGGCCAAACGATCAAGTATTAACTCTCTAGTCCGTATAAGAAGGTCGCTCTTTCTTCCAGGTAGATATCTAATTATTTTCGTAGGATGTACCCACAAGCATGATCTTCCTTCTCTTTATCTCTCAGCTTCTTTCGAGTTGTTGTCCACACTTTTAAAAGCTGTTGATCGTCTTAGAAGCATTTCTGCCAAAAGGATACATTGAGTTCTTGAAATCAAATGTACGTAAGACTGGTGTTAATCAAGCGTTCTCAAATAGCCAGTCTGACAGTTAATGATCCCTGATGAAATACTCCACTTTTCAAGTTTTCAGTGTATTCCACAGTTAAGTGCGTCTGAACTGACAAGAACTAAGTGATAAAGGTGAATGTTTTTGGGAGATGCAGTAAGCGGCACAAGAATGATAAAAATGAGTTATATTTAGTCGTAACTAGTTTGAGCGCTAAGCATATTTTGGCGAAATGTTAGCGACGGCTTCAGTTTTACGTAAGAAAACTAAAAAAACAATATAGCGCGACTTTGCGCGTTTGACCGACAAAATTCTATAAACTTAGCTTACCTGACTTACAGTTTGGTCCGTGTCCAAAACTGGAATATCCACTGAGGAAGAAAATTCGCGACTTCTTCAGTTAAGAGAACGATCATCCCGCGAGTCAGAGTGTATATTATTCATGAAAATACTAAAACGAGAACATTAGCGCAAAAAAGGGTAAAATTTACTGTACCTTCATGGATAGTAGCCATAACGAGCCAATCTTGTTGCTATCTATCTCAAACTGATTCGAAAAGTAACTGCAAAATTTCACTGGTAACTATTTGCAAATCGTCCTAGATCTTAAAAAACTTACAAATTTATATTTCACATCAACCGGTATCCCACCACTGCCCTAAGTTTCTTTATCCAAGAAAGTTTCTAGCAATTTATGGGTTTATTTTTCTATGCATAGATCGATTTTAAATTGAACATTGTAAAATTACCAAAACCAAAGTAATTACTGTGGCTGATCACAAAAGACAGAGATAATCGAGTGAACGAATCAAAACTCAAACCAAACACCTGAGGTTGATTTTGGATGACAAGGTGGCGTGACTTTCTTTGATTGGCGAAAGCAGTTCACATTTTCTTTGGTTTTGCTTTACTACTTTGCGCATGTCCACAGCCCAAGTGCCTCGACACGCATTTTCATCCTCTTCGGAAACATTAGTGTGTTCCAGTCTCTCGGTCAGTGGGGACGATTGAAAAAGAGGGCGAGAAACGAGCGGAGTTTTGTCTCCCGCTCGGTTTTTCGATCGTCCCCACTGACAGAGAGCCTGGAACATGCTACAAAAACATCCACGCAACGCCTATGGTTACATCTGTTGAAGAACTAGATACCACGTCTAAAATAACTTGCGAGGGATTACCTTGGGAATAAGGCCCTTATTGGATCAACTCTCTTACTCTTCATTCTTTCTTGTGTCTGAATAGGTTAGTAAGGATGATGAATAATTCACAGTTCACAAGTCTTAAGCTATCCTATTCTGGTTTGTATGCGCTGGAGTACGTTAGGTCTTCTGGGACAGTCGTGAGCGGATAGCTCGTTTAGGTACCATTGACTGGAGGTTTCATGATGTTTGGCCGTGTGGACATCATTAAGTGAACAAAATAACGTTTCTCACATGCACACAGCCGGAAAGGCTCCACACGCATTTTTATCTCCACGTAAACACGCACATCTATGGAAGAGCTAAAAGCAAAATTGAGAAAAGGCCCTTGCTGGACGAGTAACCCGAAAACACTGACCCACGGTCCGCGGACTCCCACTACGGACCGGGTCCGCGGACTACCTATGGACCGGTCCACGGACTCCCCCTACGGACCCCCTCTACTGACCACCCCCCAAAATATAATAAAAATAATAAATAAATATTTTAGTTACGGGTTGTCTAATAGATTACTCGTGACGGCGAAATTTCGAACGTTACATTGTGTAAATGGGCAGACCTGGATTCAGGCGCGGGTGCAATTTATATAATTACACATTGCCATTTCCTTTGCTGTGGCCATAAAGTATACGAAAGACGCGTACGGGGAGGCCTCTGAAAAGCCTCGAAATTTGTGTTCTTTCCCCTCTGTCATTTTGTTCAGCCCATCCTCCCGTGGGTTCGTGAACTCGTTCCAGGCTTCACAATTTACTCAGCGGAATAACAGATACAAACAAGAATAAACGACCTAAAAATATATCTTCCATAGCCAGATTGAGCCACGAATGGAAGGTAAGAACTTTCCTTCTTACCATCGGCATCTCCTTACCCTGAAAACAGTTTTTAGGCATTTTTTTGGAGGGGGGAGGGGGTGGGGTGTTAAAAACCCAAGTCTGTTACATTTGCACAGTGTAACACTCGAAAAATCACCGACACGAGTCTGAATCTATTAGACAACCCATAAGTGAAATCTTTATTTATTACTTTTACACTATTTTAGAGTGGTCCGTAGAGGGGGTCCGTAGGGGTAGTCCATGGACCGGTCCGTAGGGTAGTCCACGGACCCTGGTCCGTTGTGGGGGTCCGCGAACCGGGGTCAGTGTTTTCCGGTTACCCCTTGCTGGGCTAACTCTTTTACACTTCATCCTCTCTTATGCACTTTTTATGTAAGCTTGGTTAGGATGATGATTAATCCACGGTTCAGAAGTCCATTCCAGATTGTATCGGCTGGAGTGCGCTAAGCCTTCTGGGACATTCTTGAGCTTGATTCATGCTTAGGTTGCAACTTGAGTTGGGATGAATGGTACTTCGTTGTAGACACCATTTTCCTTTCTAAAGGAGCGAAATTCAGGAACAATCAAGTTATTTTTCTGCGTGGTTAGCTTATAAACATTCATTTGCACATTTCTTGACAGTACGGTTGTATTTGTTTAGTTTATAACGACTCGTTGATCTATGTTAAAGTCCACTTCCGCTTTCGAAATTGCTGTGCTTTCAATTTATACTTTCGAAGAAACTTTTATCATTTATGAGCGTTTTTGTCATCTTCACAGGTCCCAGACCGTGGGATTTCGAATCAAGATGTGATGTTTCATCGACTTATTCTTATTTCAGGTAAGCATGTTAGGAAAAGTACGGATTAGGGTCCAGTGAAACCCAAGGTGTCTGAGTGAAACGTATCGATCGATTTTCCTACAACAGCGCCCTAACCTAAATGATCTGTTTTCGTGTTGTTATAATTAAAGCGAGGACTATTCTGTGTCTTCATAGTACGCTATTTTGTTGAAGTTGTGTTTCCCATCGGGACCCCCCATCGGGGCTCCCATCGGCTGTGTACGGCCGGAAATCATCTGTATAGGCAGTCTAGGCTGGGGTAGCGGAGATTGACGAAATCGTATTGCCATTTCTGTTATTTTTTAACAGTGTTTAAGCTTTGTGGTTGAGCAATTGTTTCATTATTACAATGCTTGTTAATTAAAGAGTGAGAAATCAAGACATAGCATTTCAATTAGTCAACTGGTACTATAGACTATAATTATTGTGATAAGATTTAGCTCTTATTAACTGAGCAGGAGGTCTGTATGGGAGAATCTTGACCGAGGTCGTGAGTACAGACCGAACGCAGTGAGGTCTGTACACACGACCGAGGTCAAGATTCCCCCATACAGACTGACTAAGCTCGGTTAATAAGATGTTTATTATATGGCAAACAAGAAAAAATTAATTCATTTAATGTAACTGGTTTGTACTAGCTGACATTTTGCTTGCGAACGGTGATGAGCTGAACTTAAATCTGCAAAAGCTGAGCTTGCTTGTCCTCTTTACTTTTTTTCTCATCAGGCCTTTTGTCACTTCCACTAATATTTTTAGAGGAAAATAGTCAATAGTTTTGTATTTTAGTTTTCAACTTTTTCACCGCAAAAAGTACATAACCAGTCTAGATGCTGGTCTAGATGGGAAAATCTAGACCGCTTTCAATATCGATTTCAGCCAATCAAATTGGTGCATTCGGTAGTTCCCAGTCCCTGTGAGACAGAGCCATGTAATAATCATTATTAATAAGAAGACTGATGTATAAGAATCTCATGTCATTTTTTTGCAATAACCAAAAATCGGAATTGCAGATTTCTGTTAAAAGAAAATTCTACTTTATGAAAGTGTGTGAGAGAACCTGAATTCAAATTTAGATAAATTCCTTTAAAGTATAATCAAAATGTAGTTATTGAATCCATTTTGTGAGTAACATTTGGACTGTAAACAACCATTGCTATGGGCATTGCTATCTTGAAAATATTATAGCTATCAGTGTGCAGATTTCTTGATATAAACATAAATCAAGGAATGATTAAGGCAAAATTGTTTCAAAGTATATTTTACAAATACATTTGCATGTACCTCGGCAAGATGTTGAATCTTCATGTTTCAGAAAAACACTTTTTTGGAGAAAAATTATTATATTTTAGGGTATGAGACCACCTAAAATTACTTTTTTTCACTCCAATGTCAAATGTATCTTCAAGAAAATTAATTTCTCTCTCCAAGTTCATGATATAGTCAGAGGTTTTGTATCTATAGATGGTGTTACTACTAGCTGTTTCACAGGATTTCTTTTTTAAGAGAGTTTAAATGTTGTCTTTGGACATATCACAAGCTCGCAGGGAAGTAACACTTTTCAAATAAACATTTGAAGAGTCTGCAAGGCTGTTGCCTAATGGGTGCCCAGTGGCCTGAGGTTCCTAAGTTACAAGTGCGGGCAACTAAAGTTTTGTTCAAGGAGCCCGAGTGGGCTTTTTAGGACAGATAAGTTTTCAAGGTATGGTGCCAATGAGGAATTCCAGTGGGTCAATTTCCAATGCTCCCACCAAATCATCATAAATTTTCTATTAATTTGTTGGGTCATGTTGCTGACCTTGTCGGGTGTTTGACCTGAGACTGCTTGTTTATCTGGAATACTGTATCATATCCCAGATTCTTGAATTTATTTATTGAATGGTTACAATTTTTAGTTTTGATCACATGACTGGTGAACACCAAGAGTAATGCACTACAAGCTCAGCATTGAATAAATGTACGTCATGTATGCCAATGGATTGTGTCTCTGTTGATACCTTACTGATTCCAATTGCAAAAAATAACTACTTTGATAACAATTATTTTTGGAATTGGAGTTATGATGCTGCTGACATTATATTTACAATTGGATAAAGATAATTGGGCTTTTTTTCCCGATACTTAGAAAACTTCACTTAGATGTACGGAATGAATTTCTTTAGTTTCTGAAAGGATCATTTACGACTTAAAAGTCAAAATAATCAAGTAACTAGCTGGCAAAAAGAAAACATCATAGATTGCAATCCTTTTTGCATACTAGGGTTCTATATTTTAAATTATCAAAGGAATTGGCGCGACTCTGCCCAATATACGAGAATATGTTTTTTCCAAAGAAGTGGCCAATATATTGTGGTAACGCTACCTCAAAAATGACCTTTAGTTTATACTAATTAATGTCCCAAGCCCAAGGAAGGAAAATATTTTTCAGTGAGACCAAATTCAACCCCCCCAAATACCTCTTTCATTTTTATTTGTTTTCACTTGAAGCTTGCATTTTATGATTTGTACAATGTATTTTGTTGTGTTAAAATAGAATTGCAAAACTCAAACACAAAAGCAGCAATATAAATTTTGTAAAAAAGCTGCAGCACTAGCATGGATACACCAATTATTGAATTTGTTTGACCTTAAATAGTTATGTATTCTTCCTCAGTCGTGACCTGATCACTTTGCTGAATGCTTTATTTAAAATGTTTGATTGATATTAGACCATATTGGTGTCTCATGCAAAATCTCTGCCCCCGGACCCCTCCCCTAAATTTCCACAATTCATTCCAACCCCCCCTGTCTTCCCCAACCTCCCCAACCCCCTGGATTGACCACAGCAAATTTTATCGTTGGCTCCTAAAAAAGTGACTTGGGCTCCTAACTTTCGAAGTTAGGAGCCCAAAGTGCTAGTCCTTAAAAATTTCCTTAGGCAACAGCCTTGAAGAGTATACTGAAACATAGTATCTAGATCGGAGTCCTAAAAATTAAATGTGTTTTTGACTAGAGAACCTCTTGTTACTCAATTTCGATGAAGATCACAGTGGAGGGATACTAAGACTTCACGATATAAAACATGGGCATGGAAAACATGTGGTCCGGTGTCTTCCCATATGCTTCAAATAGGACCAAGTTGTGATAGCAGCCACAGGGTAACGAAAAATCCCAGTGAGCTAGATAGCTAGTGTTTTCACCCATAAATGCCCAAGGATAGGGCATAACAGATGTGGTTTTGTTTTTTTCTGAAGTTAATTGTATGTTCCTTAAAGAGAGATTGAAAAGTGACAAAAATTACACAGAAAATCAGCCTCTGGGGACCCCTGAGGGGCTGATATCCAGAACTCTGCTAAAAGAAGGTTGTTGAAGCTGAAACTTTGGCATATTACTTAAGTCCACATAACGACTTTGTGTACCAATTTTAAGCGAAATCAGCCGACCTTCATTTCCAAGTCTGCCCCGGTCTCTCAGGTGGAAGCTCTTACTGTAAATCCAATTTGAATTGAAGGTCATTGTAAATATATAGATTTAGCCAAGCCTTAAAGCGGAGCTCCTGATTGCGATAACTGACAATAAAGCAAAAAGAGAATTATTTTTTCTTGGATCAGAAACTCAAAAAATGATCAATTGTGAGCATGCAATTGTTCAGCGTGTGGTTTTGCTATTTTTCCAGTTAAATTTTAACAAACTATACCCAACAAGCCTAACCAAGATTGTAGAAATTACGTACGCAGTATATCAGGGGCTTTCCAAGAGACAATTGTACAAGGAATATGTCACAAGAAAAGTCAACAATGTCCCAGGGGTTAATTTGCGCCAAAATTTTGCCTTTACGAGTACTCCTTCTTTCTCCCCGGGAGAAATAACGTGACTTGAGCCCGCAATCCAATTGTTAAACCAGTAACTGGTCAGCGGTCAACTTTAAAATAGCACGCAACCTCGATGAGCTCTAAACCTGAGCCCGCGATATAGTCATGTGATACTGGTCAGCGGATAGCTTGTTGTGACAGCTGTCAATTAACAATAGCATGGATGCCCAAAATCAAAGATGTAGCTGTGGTAATGGTGCTACCCTCTTAGTTTTCAAGGTATTGGCCTACAGACGGACGGACGTACGTACGTATGGACACCAAAATTTTTCAGATCGTTGGGTTACCAAATTTTTAAGGTATGGGGCTCCGCTTGCACGCCTTCGGCACGCAGGAGCTCTGCTATAAATTGTTGTAGGGATTTTTTTCTTGGACGACAAGTTAGTTTAGTCCTGTGTAGATGCAATTGTTACTAAGATGTATCGGCAACTAAGAGCACTTAAAACATGTAAAAAGTTTGGCAAAGTTTTCAAGATTTGCCCTTAGGACATCATCTCTGACTATCTGTACCTTCATTAATGATAACAATTAGCCAATGAGGATGTATGAAATCTGTCAGCTAAATGTAATTTAAACCATTTTTGCATCTAATTGGGTTCGTAGAACGCAGTCCCAATGCAGACTTGAGTCAAGTTTCATGGGATGGTTCACCTTGGATCTTACGACACCGATTTGGCTGCCCCGCGGCAGGGGCAAAAAACGAATGACATCATCGCCAAACCATGTGCTGTACAACCCTGTACATTTCTTGTCTATCTGCTATGTCATTCTTGTTCTTTTTTGTGGCTTCTTTCGTTATTTTTGACGTTTTGGAGTCTTCTTTGAACTGGTTTTTCACTCTGATTGCATTCGACAAAAAAGGGAATGCAGTCCCAATGCAGACTAGAGTGATATTTTTGGCCTGGTGAAAACAAACTACACCATCGCACAGCACATGTAAACAAGATGATTTGCTCTTTAGATCATTCGCTATGATCGCTTGTTTGTTGTTTTGATTTTGGACTGTGAGTGGTCCCTTTTGTCAGGATGCGACATGATCATGATTTCATTACATAACTGGGACGACAATTATTTATTCTGTTCACGACCACGACTTTGAATCGCCTTGGCTTTGAGATGTTAACCATAGGAACGGCTATATTTCATTGGTTATATTTTGAGTACATTAAACAAATTGTGTTGACTTGAGTTATTAGTTCCAGTGGCCAAAAATAGTTCAGTATCCAACGAAGCTCAAAATTGAATTGATGGAAGAGTACTCTGAGGCCAAGATCTATAAGAGTAAGCCAGAACTAAGGAACAGCAATGTAGATGCTGACTATTTCTATTCACCAGCAGAAATATTCGAATCAGTTACCAGTTGCACAGAGTTTGTTTACGATAAACCATGGATAAACCGTCATGTGAGTGCAAATGTTAGCTGATATTATTTTGTGCTTCCAGCATAGAATACTAGATGCAACACAAGTGTACTTTTAAAAATTAGCCTTTCTGCTTAAAAATTGCCAGTAAAAGTAAAAATGAGATTTTAGCATGAATTTTGAAGGCAAATGTTCCATTAAACTTGTGACTTACTGAAACTGGAGCCGTCATGCAACGTGTCAACAATAAAGCAAGGAAATCAAAATACAAATAATTTTATTTGGCTGCCAGCGGCCAAAATCCTGGAAAAAATGGTCAGCTATACACTGTAATAAAAACCCTGTATTCAATGGCCACCTCTATTAAGTAACCGCTTCTTGCCGTCCCAAGGGTGATTTTGTTTTGTTTTATACCTCTAAGAAGTGGTCAGTTGTCTCGTCCCCCAGAGTGGCTGCTTTTTAGTGGTTTGACTGTAATCTACAGAAAAATAGTGGACATTGTCATTATCATGTTACATCTGTCTATAAAACTTTTTCAGCTGCTCACAAAGATAATGATTTCAGCAACAGACAGCTATTTAAGTCAATCACAGGCATAGAAAACAAATGCACTCATAATCTTTGATTACTACTAGTTTTATAATTTATATTTAATTCTTATACAGGTCTCAAGGTGTGGATGTCCAAGTCAGGATGTGAATATTAACATGCTGCCACTAGTTTCTGGTAAGAATTGATAAATGTAAACAGTGCAACAACTTCAATCAGAGCTAAGTACTGTGCAACATTATTAAGATATATATGAATCTGTCAGTTTGTTTGTGATTGGACCAAATTAAAAACATTAATCAGTTTTGTTAATATGTAATTTGTTTGAACAATGTTAAGTTGTCATGCACAGTCCAAATGCCACTCAAATCATGGGCAGAACCCAACTGATGAATTAATGAATTACATGTACAGCAGGGTGGGAGTGGCATTAAATCAGTTTAATTTGGCAATGTCATTTAGGTATGACAAGCAACATTGCATTTGGCAGGGTCTGTCCAATTTGCGACATTGGAGCAGTTGCTCATTCATACACCATCCATTGTTTGAATTACTCATTGTAATATCTTGGGTGACAAAATACTCCTTAATTTTGGCACAAAATTTCAGTGTTTAAATTTACAATTTCACATGTGAAATTACAAAATTGCTATGGCAATGTTAGCACAAAATTTGTCAATACAATGGACAATTGAAACCCCACAAAATGTTGTGAGACACTTAATAGTGTAATTTGTCACCCAATAATATTAAAAGGTAATCAAGTAGTATACTTGTGAAATTAAGAAATAATTTGACTTAAAGGTTGTCAAAATTCTATTATTAGAATTCTGACAAAATGCGTGTGAATTTATTACTAATTTCACTCGTCACCATTTGATTACTCATAAGGCATACAAATGTATTCTCAAATGGTCAACAATCTGATTTTGGCAATCTACACCATGACAGTGACTGTGAGAAAGTAAGAGAATTTACCCTCCCCCTTCCCCTCCGGCCTTCTACTCCCACCAACAGACAGAAACTCATTGCATTACATGACATGAGAGGCTTAAGTTTTGGCAGCATTAATTAAGGGGTGGGGGTGAGGGTGGAGATGTTATAATAATTTGTTGCTGGATTGTTTGGATATTTACTTGAATTGCGTAAACTTGTATTTTAAAAATAAATAAGATATTGATTAGTCATTGTTTAACTTGTAATCAAGTAATATTTTTTCTTCAGCAGACGCAGAGAAGGACACTAAAGTACTCACAATGAGATTTCTTGGGGAGGATGGTAAGGTACAGTTGACAAAAAACTTAAACTTTTTATTATTTATAGTAAATCTGATTAAGAGTAAATTTCTTTTAGAGTATCAAGGTATCCCTTCATGCCATAGTGACAAATAGGGTCTGTACACCCTACAGCCAACCAGCTTTGTCAGCTGCTGTGCTGCACGCCACACCCCAGCTCTTCCCTTCTCCCTCTCTGCTATCTTCGTCGATGTTCTCATGGGTCTGGCCCATCTGGTGTCCAAGTTTAATTATTGTATATATTTATTAGGTTTTTTATATTATTTGAATGAACTTATATTTGATGTTGATAGGCTTGTTATTTCAGAGAAGTCACATGTGATAAATATACAGGACCCCTATTGATACCAGCCAAGTGTTGAAAGGGCCATGCAGCACAATCAAAGATGGCGTGAATTGACTTGAAACAAGAAAGAAAGAAATGTGTTCATTCAGCCCTGAACAAATGTCACACCCTCAAAAGACTATTGAGATACTGAAGGATAATATATCACTGAACTTGTTTGAATTCGTATTTCCTGTTTATCCATCATAACGCCCCCACCCCACCCCCTTCCCGGGAAATGTGGGGTCTATATATTTCAATGGGCAGGGGCTTAGTACAAATAATAAATGATTCTTACTGTGTATGAATTCATGCCTGCATAGCCTCGGTAAAAAAAATGCACAGGTAATACAGTATGACATTTATTGTTTTGGTTGTAAATGAGATTTTTGACGGGGGCTTCAATAAGAGAATGAACGTGATAAATTCCTTTCTCTATACAGGGGGGTGTTGGCTGTCACTTATTTGAGAAGGAGGGTTATATAGTAAATTCATGATTTATGGCATTTGTTTTGGTCAAAGATCATACCACACAGTATTTGTTACATCAAACCCCACTGTCGCCCCCTGTGATGGCAAAGTTAAACAATGATAAAAAAGTCGAAAATGAACTGCTTGTCATATCACACACAGGTACTGTATGGAGATTCACGTAAACCTATCTGAAGTGTACTTTGGATTAAGATGGCAGCTGCTGCACCTTCACCCTTGGCCAGCTCTGTACGGAAGACAAATGGAGCCAAGCTGAGCAGACTTCTCATTGATGGTGGAACGACAGTTCTGAGGAACGTGTTTGATGGTTTTCATCCTCCTGCAAACCTCGCAGCTGACCTCAACGCCAACCGTCTGATCTTAAACAATCTATACAAGAAAAAGGTTTTACATAAACCTCAGTGGGATTTACTGTTCCCACCTGGTGGAGCCACACCAGATTCTAACACTTTTGATATCACTCTCCTCTTTCTTCTTCTGACCAACATTTGTGGACTAACCCCTCCTCTCTCAGGGTGGCACAAACCACCACCTTCAAGTGACACCTCTCATGAGGCTAACCTTGCTCGCATTAAGCTGTATCGTAATAAGCTGTATGGTCACGTGACATCGACCGGCGTCAAAACAGCTGAGTTTAACATCAAATGGCAAGAAATCAGTACTGTTCTTGTTGCTCTTGGGTTGAATCCAGCAGAAATAGTCAAATTAAAGGCAGCACCTTGTTGGGAAGATTACATCAGCGCTGTGATCGAGTGGGCTAAAGGTGACGAAGAGATTAAGGTACAGCTGGTAGAAGTTCGCAAGACCCAGCATGAAGTACGACAGAGGCAAGAGAAAGACCACAAAACTCTTCAGGATGTACGACAGATCCACCAAGATACGCACCAAGTTGTCAAGGAAGTGTGGACAACGCAACAAGAAGATCACAGAACTGTTCAGGATACACACCAGGCAGTTCAAGATGTACGACAGATCCACCAAGGCACACGCCAAGTGGTTGAAGAAATTTGGACTGCACAACAAGAAGTGACGAAAACACAAAAGAAGAATCTTGAAACATTACAGCGAGTCAAAGAGAGGGTTGAAGAAATGAAAGAAAGAAGTAACGAAGACAACGACGATAAAAATCTTAGAAAACTAGCAGAGGTTAATTCCCAAAGAGTTATTGAAGAGCACGCAGAAAAATACCAAGAGGGAACACGTTTGTCTTTCTTTGAAAGCGTCGAGAAATGGTTAGATGACAGAAGTTCTCCAAACCGAGTAATGGTGATCAGTGGAAATGCAGGAATGGGCAAGTCTGTGATCGCGGCTGTTATTTGTA
This sequence comes from Orbicella franksi, assembly GCF_964199315.1. Taxonomy (NCBI): domain Eukaryota; kingdom Metazoa; phylum Cnidaria; class Anthozoa; order Scleractinia; family Merulinidae; genus Orbicella; species Orbicella franksi. Next base: position 7,223,864 of record NC_138150.1, read on the forward strand.
AAAGAATGCAGGAGGCTGGCAGACTGTCAGGGAGTCACTTTTGCCAGCATGACAAAGCACGCTACAGGAATCCCAAGGTGATGCTTCAGTCTTTGGCTTGTCAACTGTCTTATTCCTTGCCAGAATACAAGGACGCCCTCGTGAAAACGCTCTCCAGAAATCTGGGCGTAGAGCTCAACAATATGGAAGTCAAGGACCTCTTTGATTTGCTGTTTGACGAAGTTCTAAACAATTTAAAAGACCCAGGCAAGAACATTCTCTTGGTAGTAGACGGAGTCGACGAAAGTGAATATCAAGGACGTAATGAGCTGCTGGATGTTATTTCCAATCACTTCATAAAGCTTCCACGTTGGATTCGATTTCTAGTTACAACCCGACCAGAGATAAACATTGCGGACAGTCTTAAACGCTTCAAACCTCTTCAGCTTGAGCCAAACAATAAGGAGAACTTAATGGACATGAAGCTGTTATTTGAAAAGCAATTAAGCGATGTGATTCCACAAGACCATCAAGAAGTCATCATAAAAGAACTTGTTGAAAAGTCTGAAGGACTCATTTTGTATACTTATTTGCTTGTACATTTCATCAAAGAGAATGTCTCACTTCTCACTCCTGAACAGCTGGACAGCACTTTACCCTCAGGTATTTCATCTGTTTACCAAACATATTTTCAGCGTCTGGAAACGGAGCTTTGTAAAGAGCTGAAGATCAAAGAAGAACAGTTTTTGAGTTTCCTGAGTGCTCTCACAGCTGCAAGAGAACCGTTGTTGCTTGATTTTGTCAGTAAACTGATGCTTCCGGGTACAAGTTCTTCAGCTGATCGGCGGAAAGTGAAGAAGGCGATCGCCTGTATTTCAACTCTTTTACCTGTACGAGATGACCGTATTCACTTCTTTCACAAGTCCGTTAAGGACTGGTTGACTGATACCTCTTCTTATGGGCAGCACGACTTCACAGTGGATGAGACAGAAGGCCATGAAACCCTTTCCGAACTCTGCATTCACGAACTTGATGATATTAAGCGGAAAGGTGTTGATAGTGCACAGTTCAGTGGTGCTGCAAAGTACGCCCTGCGACATGGCGTACAACACATGCTACATTTGGAAGAAGATGCTAGAGCGTGTGAGGTAGTAATGAAGTATGTGGTAGACTTAGAGCTCGTGTATGCAAAACTGTGTGTATCCAGTGCAGGAGCATCTGAAGATATTTTATCGATTCAAAAACAGAAAATATTTCAAGTGCTCTCTGAAGATACTAAGGATAGATTGAATGCCTTAATGTTTCTATTGCGAAAGTACTACGACAAATTTAGAAATCATCCTGACCGCTTTTTCCAAATTGTGCTGAATGAAGGAGGAACAGCACTATCTCCTTTGGCATCGAACCTGTTGCACACCAAATATCCAGAAAAAGCGTACATGGAATTCGTTCACAAGCAGACGCAGCAGGGAGCTCTCATGGCGCGGTTTCAATGTTCATCTCTGGTGGCTTGTTTCGATGTTTCACCACAGTCAGACTACATGGTGTGTGAATGCAGAGACGGAACGATACAGCTGTGGTCGCTTCACACTGGTAAGCAAGTTTGGGAACGTCCTGTGATTGTTGAAAAAGATTACTGGAGTCATGGTGGAGCATTGAGGAAGTCGCCATCTTCACCTGTCTTTTCATGTTACCGCTCAGTTGTTTTCCACCCTGAAGAAAACATTGTCTTACCAGGAGTCCTTAGCCATGCCTATGCTTTTGACGGAGATCTGAAAGCATATTTTCCGCAAAGCCTCTGCCGTTTCACAGTTTGTTCAATTTCAGGAGACAAGACCACGATGCTGACTGATTGCCGAGACGACGCAAAATGCATTATTATGTGGAGTCTGAAAAATGGTACAGAGATTACTCGGACTACCAGAAATGATGAAGTTTTATCTTTTGCGTGGTCACCAGATGGAAGGCTGTTGGCTATTTCCCATTCCACGGGTTTAATTTGTTTTGTTGATGTCAGGAATGGATTTAGAACAGTAGCAGAACACTATTTTGAACACGATGAAGGTTGTGGAATGATTAAGTTCTCACCTGACTGTCGTTCTCTCTTTTGTTTTCGTTGGGCAGATCTTTATTCACTTCAGTCGTATCGTTTGAATGTCAATATAGCGGAACACCCCAGCTGTACTTTAGATGATTTTAGTGTCTTGTCGGCGTGGGACTTGGAATCACTCAGTGTGGCTGGCTTTTTGTTAGGAGATCCTCGTTTGTTTCCGGATTTAATGTTTGATTTTGTGTTAGATACGCTAACAGTATTGAGAGGTCATCCCTTTCATACTGTCTTAAAGATGTTGAATATCAATGAACTACGGAGAAATGTCCCTGACGAATTAATTCCTCCTTCACCGTCTCCGTCTCGTACACTGGCCGTAATGGGGATGAGACCAGAATCACGTTTTCGCGAGACGACAAACGTCGCATTTTCTTTGGCTGGAGAGACCGTTTATGTTCTCAGTAATGGTGAGGGGAATACAATAGCTACGGCTTGGGACGTTTCAAGTGAACAATCCTTTGGCCAGGTCGGTATTTCCGGGAGTTCATGTCTTGAAGCTCGCATGAAAGAAGGTGTCCTACTATCAACAGAAAACTGGGCTTGTCTTGAGTTGTGGAATTTTGAATTGTCAAAGTGCATCCGACGCTGGCCTAACTTGGTTCAACGCATGGAAATTACAAAGATAGTCCCCATATCAGAAGAGCGGGTGGTGTTAAGTAGTGAGAACAAAGTGATCATCCTGAATACCACAACCTCAGAGATCGTGTCGATTCCAGTTGATCGTGGATATTTTGTCACATGTAACAGCAAATGTCAGCTGTTAACCTGCAGCTCCGATTCATTTCAGTTGTTAGATGGACAAACTACCCTCTGGAAAACCGATCTCCATCTTGCCTGGGAATGTTTTCTCCACAGGGAAGGCTTCATTGGAACGTTTTCACTTTCTGAACAGTTTGTTGTCATTTCCGCCAAAACAGAAGACGGTGACCGAGGAATGTACGTCCTTGATGCATTCTCAGGAGGAATAATACATATTTTAGACCAAGGTGTTAATTGTTCTGATTGCCAATTTGTCAGTGACGAAGAATGTGTTATCCTTTCTGACGCTGCCTCTGGAGATTCTAGTCTTCAACTATTTAACGTCGAGTCTGGTGACCTGTTGAGCGTGATCGACCTGGAAAGAGCAGTGTCTCATTTAGCAGTCTGTCCTCGTAAACGTCTGCTCGCCATTGACCAAAGTGACTCTGAACCCGGATTTGAACTTATCCAAGTGCATTTGCCCCGAGATAAAGACAGCAGGAATAACAAAAGGTGAGCTGTTAACGAAAAAATTGGATATTTTAAAAGTCAATAACTCAACAAACACTGTTTTATTTTGATACATTGCATTAGCCAGTATCTGATGTTTTACTTCGAGCTCATGTGCAAACCACAAGTTGCCTGTAATCTATATCTTATGATACATTTTTTCGCTGGATTTTAAATTAACCATTTTTAAGAAAGGTGTGTTATTGTATCACTCCAGTCGATCAACGTGGAATCTTAGTGCGATTTTGAGTGTCACTGATTTGGTGTTACGTAAACCATTGTTGCTTGGCAATTGTGTTTTATTGTAGAAATGTTTCACTGTCTGCGCGTCATCGGTAATTACACCACAATTGTTAAATACCGCGAAGGTGAGAAGAAGTACAAAATCGCAGTGAATTAGAACAGTTTGTTTTTTGTTTTAAGTGTATTACAAGGGATTTCAGTGTTACTTTAATTATGGGCTTACTAGAGCGATTTGTACTTGAATTTATAATTAATATCCTCCATGTGGCGCGAAACTGTGCTCGGATATTTTCCGCAGGCATTATCTATTCCGAGGAGCGAACAGTTTCCGAGAGCGTAGCTCGAGGAAAACTGTAAGCTTTGAGGAACAGATAATTTCCATGGACAAATATCCAAGCATATTTTCGCGCTAAATGGAGGCTATTGTGTTTATTATTTTGCACCACGCACCCAGTTTTGAAAATTGGAGAATATCAATCCGATATTCCTCAGTTTTAGCTGGCCCTTAATCAGTCTCGTGACTCGTTTAGACCAATCACACGCGAGCGAAAATATTTGATAGATTATAATGACAATTATTAGCATTTCCTTTGGTTTAACTCATTTGCACACTTTTTTTTCCCGCGCTTCGCGTCGGCTACATGTACTTTTTTGGAATTTTGATTGGCTCACTGGATTGCCTTTGTTCTTTGTGATCTGCACAAGTGATTACTTTGGTTGTGGTTTTACGACAGTCAATTGAAAACCGCTCTTAACTCTCTTTATACAACTTGACGTAAAACTATCATTCATAGGATGGAATAGCAACCTCGTTCTTCTGTTTAAGGCTCTTTGTTATTATTTTTAACAGGATGCCGGCCAACACACCACAGGTCGAAAAGAGCTCAGGAAATAGGAGACGGCATGCTGTTAGTGTAGATTTTTTAGGGGCATTTGCACACTTTTTTCAACCGCTCTTCGTATCGCCTGCATGTATTTGTTTCGAGTTTTGATTGGTTGACTAGATTGCCTGTATTCTTCGTGATCTGTCTGAGTGATTTCTTTGGTTTTGGACACTCAATTGAAAACCTCTTTTAACTCTCTTTATACAACTTGACTTAAAACTATTATTCATAGGATGGAATGACAACCGCTTTTTTCTGTTAAAGACTCTTTGTTATTATTTTTAACCGGATGCCGACCAACACAGCAGAGGTCGAAAAGAGCTCAGTAAATAGAAGACGGTATGCTGTTAGTGTAGATTTTTTAGGGGCAATTTTTCCAATCAAGTTTCAAGCTCAAGCCTATTGTTCACTCAGTTTTTTATTAAATTTTATATTTCTTGGTTCTTTCTGGTTGACTGCTTAAAGCATGCCAACTGGCTTTCCATGGTTTGTTACATGCTCTCTGGGAGAAAGCTAAAATATTAAACTCACGTCTCAGCGAAATTGCAAATAGTAATCACACGACTCAAAAATGTTCGGTGTGTAGCCAGGCATGTTAAAAATTGGTAAAAAGGGAATTAAATGGTTGTCACTGGCTAAAAATATGGTTATCGGACGTTTCGGCCACTACTGTTGCCTTCTTCAGCAAAAGATGGAAAATGCAAATGTTAAACGGCGTCCTGCTAGAATATGTAAAAGATGTGTGATAAAACTAAATGAGCAATAGTCTCTAGAGTATTCTTAATGAGTGTAAAAATTCTTAATGCCATTGTACACGTTCGGTAGCGCTATGTGTTCGTTTATAGCGTTCCTGTCTTGCACGGAATGCCAAGCTTCAAGAATTAGTCTTTGTTTCCATACTGATGATCTGTCAACAATTTCAACGTTCTCCAAATCTATTTGGTGACCGTTGAGCATATGGTGTTTGGCCAATAAAGAGTTTTTGTCCAATGTTGCTATAGCCTTTGCGTGTTCTTTCATACGTGTTTTTAACGCGCGTGATGACTGACCAGCATAAACACAGTCACAATCTTTACATTTGATCTTGTAAACAATGCCTCTGGAAGCCTTTTTCTCGATCTTGTCTTAAGGTTTTTTGAGTATGTTCAAGATGGTACGAATAGGTTTATGGGCGACCTTGATATTGAAACCTCGAAGAACGTTTGCGACCCTTTCGGAAAAACCTTTGGCGTAGGGGAAGATGACAAAACCACGATGGTCGGTATCATTCGTTTCTTGTTGTCTACTCAGTTGGCGGCCATTGTGAATGAAATTTGCAGGGTAGTTATTAGTAGCAAGGGCTTTCGTTACTCGTTTAGTTTCCCGTGAAACTTCCTCCTCCGTGGAAGGAATGTTCCTTGCGCGATCCATGAGAGTGCGCACGACCGAGTGTTTATGCTGAGGATGGTGGTGTGATTTGAAATCAAGGTAACGGTCGGTGTTAGTAGCTTTCCTGTAAACAGACACAGCGATCGAGCCATCTTCTTGTCAGGTTGTTTTTGTGTCGAGAAAGGCAATGGAACCTTCTGATTCTATCTCGATTGTAAATTTGATGTGAGGGTTGATGGAATTGAGATGTGAGTGGAACTCATCTACGTGCTCTCTTTTAACACATACGTGGCTGTCATCTACGTATCTAAACCACCATTTAGGAGGGTTAGGGGTCGATGAGAGAGCCTTTTCTTCGACATGTTCCATGACGAGATTGGTCAAGATGGCGCTGACTGGGGATCCCATCGGACAACCGAAAATTTGTTGGTAATGGTTGCCTTGGAATATGAAGAAATTGTTGTCGAGGACAAACTGTAGAAGTGTCATGATATTTTGGATAGACAAGTTGGTTCTTTCCGGTAGTGATTGGTCAAAGTCCAGTCTCTCTTTAACCACTTCGATTGCTAGGTGGGTTGGAATGCAAGTAAACAGTGACACGACGTCAAAAGATACTAGAATCTCGTCGGGATCTACTGACAAGGTGCGGATCTTTTCGACGAAAGATGCACTGTTTTTAACTGTGTATTCATTATTCTGAAGTGGCGACAAGATGTTGGCGAGGTATTTGGATAGTTCATATGTGGGAGATCCAATGGCACTCATAATTGGTCTGATAGGGACGTTCTCCTTATGCATTTTAGGAAGGCCATAAAAAGACGCTGGTGTGGAATCGGTGCTGTGAAGTTTGTAGTAGAGCTTCGGTTCTAGCTGTTTCTTGCTGCTGTCATGCGAGGCTGGCTGATCTTTAATTTGTAGGAGAAGTTGGTTGAGGGATTTTTCGGTGCTCGATGTTGGGTTCCTTCTTTTGTCTGTTATCTTGTGGTAGGTTTTGTCGTCGTTTAGAAGGTTGTTTATTTTGTCGGTGTAATCATTGGTATTCATCACGACTACGGCTCGGCCCTTGTCGACTGGTAAAATTGTGACCGACGTGTCTTTGGCGAGGTCTCTGAGAGCTTTCACTACCGGAAAGAACCAACTTGTCTATCCAAAATATCGTGACACTTCTACAGTTTGTCCTCGACTACAATTTCTTCATATTCCAAGGCAACCATTACCAACAAATTTTCGGTTGTCCGATGGGATCCCCAGTCAGCGCCATCTTGACCAATCTCGTCATGGAACATGTCGAAGAAAAGGCTCTCTCATCGACCCCTAACCCTCCTAAATGGTGGTTTAGATACGTAGATGACAGCCACGTATGTGTTAAAAGAGAGCACGTAGATGAGTTCCACTCACATCTCAATTCCATCAACCCTCACATCAAATTTACAATCGAGATAGAATCAGAAGGTTCCACTGCCTTTCTCGACACAAAAACAACCTGACAAGAAGATGGCTCGATCGCTGTGTCTGTTTACAGGAAAGCTACTAACACCGACCGTTACCTTGATTTCAAATCACACCACCATCCGCAGCATAAACACTCGGTCGTGCGCACTCTCATGGATCGCGCAAGGAACATTCCTTCCACGGAGGAGGAAGTTTCACGGGAAACTAAACGAGTAACGAAAGCCCTTGCTACTAATAACTACCCTGCAAATTTCATTCACAATGGCCGCCAACTGAGTAGACAACAAGAAACGAATGATACCGACCATCGTGGTTTTGTCATCTTCCCCTACGCCAAAGGTTTTTCCGAAAGGGTCGCAAACGTTCTTCGAGGTTTCAATATCAAGGTCGCCCATAAACCTATTCGTACCATCTTGAACATACTCAAAAAACCTTAAGACAAGATCGAGAAAAAGGCTTCCAGAGGCATTGTTTACAAGATCAAATGTAAAGATTGTGACTGTGTTTATGCTGGTCAGTCATCACGCGCGTTAAAAACACGTATGAAAGAACACGCAAAGGCTATAGCAACATTGGACAAAAACTCTTTATTGGCCAAACACCATATGCTCAACGGTCACCAAATAGATTTGGAGAACGTTGAAATTGTCGACAGATCATCAGTATGGAAACAAAGACTAATTCTTGAAGCTTGGCATTCCGTGCAAGACAGGAACGCTATAAACGAACACATAGCGCTACCGAACGTGTACAATGGCATTAAGAATTTTTACACTCATTAAGAATACTCTAGAGACTATTGCTCATTTAGTTTTATCACACATCTTTTACATATTCTAGCAGGACGCCGTTTAACATTTGCATTTTCCATCTTTTGCTGAAGAAGGCAACAGTAGTGGCCGAAACGTCCGATAACCATATTTTTAGCCAGTGACAACCATTTAATTCCCTTTTTCAGTACCAATTTTTAACATGACTCGTTTAGACGAATCGCACGCGAACGAAAATATTTGCTGGATTATAACGACAGTTATTGGCATTTCCTTTGGTTTGACTTATTTACACACTTATTTTTACCGCTCTTCGCATCGGCTACATGTATTTTTTTTCAAGTTTTGATTGGTTGACTAGATTGCCTGTGTTCTTTGTGATGTGTGGGAGTGATGTCTTTGGTTTTGGACACTCAGTTGCAAACCGCTCTTAACTCTCTTTATACAACTTGACTAAAAACTAATATTCATAGGATGGAATGACAACTTTGCTCTGTTAAAGGCACTTTGTTATTATTTTGAACAGGATGCTGGCCAACACACCACAGGTCGAAAAGAGCCCAGGAAATAGGAGACGGTATGCTGTTAGTGTAGATTTTTTAGGGGCATTTGCACACTTTTTTAAACCGCTCTTCGTATCGGCTACATGTATTTGTTTCGAGTTTTGATTGATTGACTAGATTACCTGTGCTGTATGTGATCTGTGTCAGTAATTTCTTTGGTTTTGGACAATCAATTAAAAACCACTCTTAACTCTCTTTATACAACTTGACTTAAAACTATTATTCATAGGATGGAATGACAACTTTCCTCTGTTAAAGGCTCTTTGTTATTATTTTTAACAGGATGCCGACCAACACACCACAGGTCGAAAAGAGCTCAGGAATTAGGAGACGTTATGCTGTTAGTGTAGATTTTTTGGGGGCATTTTATCCAATCAAGTTTCAAGCTTAAGCCTATTGTTCACTCAGTTTTTTATTAAATTTTATATTTCTTGGTTCTCTCTTGTTGACTACTTGAAGCATGCAAACTGGATTTCCATGGTCTGTTACATGCTCTCTGGGAGAAAGCTAAAATATTAAACTCACGTCTTAGCGAAATTGCAAATAGTAATCACATGACTCGTTTAGACGAATCACACGCGAACGAAAATATTTGCTGGATTATAACGACAGTTATTGGCATTTCCTTTGGTTTGACTTATTAACACACTTATTTTTACCGCTCTTCGCATCGGCTACATGTATTTTTTTCACGTTTTGATTGGTTGACTAGATTGCCTGTGTTCTTTGTGATCTGTGTGAATGATTTCTTTGGTTTTGGACAATCAATTGAAAACTGCTCTTAACTCTCTTTATACAACTTGACTTAAAACTATTATTCATAGGATGGAATGACAACTTTCCTCTGTTAAAGGGTCTTTGTTTTTATTTTTAATAGGATGCCGACCAACACACCACAGGTCGAAAAGAGCCCAGGAAATAGGAGACGGTATGCTGCTAGTGTAGATTTTTTATGGGCATTTTATCCAATCAAGTTATATCAGTGAAACGTTCAACACGCTACGGTAGTCTCCTTTAATCGAAGCCACGAAACGTACAACTTAAACGGTGAAAACGATGAAGGCGGTGAAAGCGATTAAAAGCGAACGGTTGCTAGAAACAAAATAAATTACAAGTTATGAATGAATACAATAAACGAAACAGAAATAACGAGCCCAAGGTAAAGGATACTTACAAACGTTGTATGGCTAGGACGGCTAAGAACACGATAGAGGAAAGAGGAGAGCACGGTAAATTGAAATAAGATGACTGTAACGTCGCGATCGAAAGGCAGAAATACACTAGAAAAACGTGTACAAAAGGGGATTGAAACAAAAAAAATTATGCGAAAAAAACTTGACAGAATATTGATTACATGAAAGCCAGATAAACGAAAAGAATGCGATGATGACGGAAAGAATGCGCGTACAAACGGAAAAAATAACAAAAGAATTAAATGCGGCCATGCGGCGACAACACAACTTTCAAGCTCAAGCCTATTGTTCACTCAATTTTTTTTACAAATCTTATATTTCTTGGTTCTTTCTTGTTGGCTACTTAATGGATCCAAACTGGATTTCCATGGTCTGTTACACGCTCTCTAGCAGAAAGCTAAAATATTATACTCACGTTTTAGCGAAAGTGCAGATAGTAATCACGTGACCCATTTAGACCAATCGCACGCGAGCGAAAATATTCGATGGATTACAACGACAGTTATTGGCATTTCCTTTGGTTTCACTCATTTACACACTTATTTTTACCGCTCTTCGCATCGGCTACATGTATCTTTTTCGAATTTTGATTGGTTGGCTAGATTGCATGTGTTCTTTGTGATCTGTGTGAGTGATTACTTTGGTTTTGGACACTTAATTGAAAACCGCTCTTAACTCTTTTTATAGAACTTGACTTAAAACTATTATTCATAGGATGGAATGATAACCTCTTTCTTCTGTTCAAGGCTCTTTGTTATTATTTTTAACAGGATGCCGGGCCAAAAAGCCACAGATCAAAAAGAGCTCAGGAAATAAGAGACGGTATGCTGTTAGTGTATATTTTTTAGGGGCATTTTATCCAATCAAGTTTCAAGCTCAAGCCTATTGTTCACTTAATTTTTTATTAAATTTTATATTTCTTGGTTCATTCTTGTTGGCTACTTAATGCATGCAAGCTGGATTTTCATGGTCTGTTACACGCTTTCTAGCAGAAAGCTAAAATATTAAACTCACGTTTCAGTGAAATTGCGGATAGTAAAGTCTATGCCCCTATCCACACCCTGTCATGGGTATGATGTCTTCTTTTTAACTTGATGAATTATTTCAAAATGACTTCTTGAATGCTTCAGGAAACGTGGACAATACGAGACAAGGTACCTCATGCCTAAAACATAACCTTTTCTCGTTCCCAGGACTTGGGGACTGTTAACGAGATATTGAACATCACCATTGAGGGTAAACGTTTTGATCTTTGTTGCTTGTGCTCAGGTAGTTAAGTCACGTATGCTAAAGCTGTTTTTGAGTGATGTTCTTTAAAAATGCCCTTTATTTTGATCATTTGGATAAAAATTCCACGGGCCTCCCTCTCCCCCACCCCACCCCTTGTTGTTTTTTAAAAACTAGTTTTGTTAGTACTATTTTTATGAATGCCTCTTGTGCTAATGTCTTCAATGTGCGTATCTTTTTTCAGATGCGTGCTTGTGTAGTGATGGCTGAATGACGCTGCTGCTTGACTATTACGACTCTGGACAACGTTTGTATGCTACGCCCGAGCCTGCAGGACAGACTGTTTGCGGTCTCAGCGTAGAGCGTATGGAAGTAGTGAGTAGTGGGCACGAACCTCGCGTTTCTTGTTCCAAGAAGAAGTACAGCTAGAGTTTACCGTCTTTATGACCCCAGCAAACCTCACCCTACCCTCCATGGACTTTCCTTAGAATTTATCATGTCTGTGATTGTGAAGGAAAACGCTGGATCAGGCTCAAAACAAGCATTGGACTACACGGCTTCTTGACGAGGGCTGCCTTATAACTGAACACGTCAAAGATAAAACTGGAATCTTTTTGTTATATACTATGACAGAAAACTGAACGTTCAAAACAGCAACAAATATGAACACAGTTGTAGAATAAATCACCGCCTTCTTAGTAAACTTTAAAATCAGTTCAGTAACTCGGGAATACAGCTTGCTGGAGGGTAACCTCTCTTCCAAGTCATTGATTCAAGTAGGTCTAAAGCAATTCCTTCCCGCGGCCAAAGGCTGACTTTTTATGTTAAACTAAGCGAAACTTTTAACTATGTTAAATTCAGTGGCACGTTAATATTCAGTAGCAAGAGCAATTAGTATCGTAGTTAAATTAGAGTAGTGTTCAGGGCTATCTTTGTAAATAGTGGATGTGGCCGAATTCAGTGTCCAGTTGACCTTGAGCGGCATCTTAAATCAGTTGTATATACTCGGAAAAAACTTGGCACGTTTTTTGACTTCGTTAATTAGATAAGGTTTTTTTACTTCTAGAGTTAGCAGTAAAGATATAACAATATCTCTTTACAATCGTGATATTTCGCAAAATTGTCTTTTTCTCTCTGTCAAGAGGGGTTTGTGAACTATTCAAATTACTGTAGTGTACATATTATGAGGATATCAGCGTAATGCTTTTTTACAATTTTCAAAAGCCAGGATGCGCGTTACTGTCAGTAACCATTAATGTAATAGATAAGCAATTACCTAATATTTACTCGTGAACTTCTAAAAAAAGATTCAAATAATTTAGTATAGGAACTTAGGGCCAGAGTTAAGTGATGGTCCACTAGATTCCAAATATAGCGTTGTTGGTTATTGTGCGAAAGACATTTCAAGTTTTCTTTTGTTGTCCATCTTGACCTGCTGAGTGAGATGTAAGCCTTTCTTCATTCCCAAAACAGTCTTTATCATGCTTAAAATATGACAACATTTCTAATTGGCGAGAAAAAAGGAATCATTAACCCATTGTATCGATATTGTGCCAAATTCTTACACCATTACGATATAAATTTATTATAATTGTTTCAGTAACAAGCTTTAAAATCAAAAGTGATGAGTTGTGATGAGCTGATATGGTTGAAGTAATAATCCCCATTCAACAGCCATTACATAACTTAAGGTTGAATGCATGTTTCACAACTACTTGGAAAATGGCAACTTATCATGGAACCAAAATTCTTGTTACCTCCAATACTTGTCTTCTGCCCACCCACGTTCATCAGCAAGGTATCAAACCATTTTTCGGGGTCTTCGCTATCCATTCATGCTATCGTGATTTGGCTGGGAATTTACAGGGAAGCGCGCGTTTTCCACTGCTTTTCATGTCTCTCAGGTCGTTGGAAGCAGATATTTAACAATTATTGGACGCGTTTGAGCAAATTATCTTGCTTTGTCAGTGGCTAGCAGATCAGCTATTTCGACTTCGGGAAATAATTGATCTGCGAGACACTGACAAATTGCGATACTTTCTGATAACCGAGTTCAATAATTGTTTCACTAAGTTTTTTCATATTTCAGTAACTCTGACAGCTCAAGAAAGCGATCTGCAATTTTTCCCATAATTATGCACGAGGAGACTTATTTGTGGGCAGTTATTTACAGGTCACGTGGTGGTTGCGCAGCCAATGAAAAGGAAGAAAAAAACCATGAAATCGTGATTTTTCTTTCTGGCTAAAGTGAATCGAGTCTGGAATGCAAAAAAATGTTAGTACGTAAAACTGTAATATTTTAATTCCACTACGTAATTGCATATTTTTGCTGGAATTACGCCAATCTTATAACAAACAAAGTGTATCATTAACTGGGTACACACATGAGTTCTAACTGCCACATATGCTATAGTTATCATTATGAATAGGCTTCATTGTCTTTTTATTAACCCTTTGAATACCAACTACGCATATATGCGTAATTAATGGTCGTGCTCTTTGTACCACTTGTGACGTCATCAATTTAAATGTCATCAGATATTCTTGATAAGCAGATAGTAGTCCTAGGCTAGGCCTTTCCGCACAATGGTCAGGTTTAGATATCGAAGACATTCCGACGTCGCAAATCGAAAAACAACGTTATCAGTTTTGGTGCAAAAACGGTGGTAAACTGGTCCATTACGCCTATGGTTGATCAAAGTCCATTTCTAGGCTTCGCCCGTGATTAACATCCAACTTTTCACGGCAGCCAGAAAGAACATACATTGCAAAAGGTAGCCAGTGTAAAAGGGCTGAGAAAAACAGAAAGGAAAGGGGCAACAAACAAAATTGAGAACGGTTAATGGCAAAAAAATAAGTAAAAAATAGAAAAATAAGCTTAGGCTTATTTAGCGTCATTGCAGCTAAAAAACCTGACTAAACGGTTAGAAACGGTATTTTTTGGCGAAAGTTTGGTATTCAAAGGGTTAAACCTAGTGTATTGTACTTTGGAAATGGACATTTGATGTGGACATGCCTAATTATAGTAAAGGCGAAAGTAAGGTTTTGGGAAAATTGGGAAATCTTCTCAAAAGTTTGGCTCTTTCCATTCCACCAAACATTTTGGAGCTTTCAAAACGGGGAACAAATGGTACGGTATAATTTCCTGGGAAAGGTTCCCAATTTTTTTTTTAAAGGATCAGCAGTTTCTGGCACGTTGTAATTTCACAATGTCTTTGAATAAGACTAAACGGAAATGAATTGGGTTGGTTGTTGGTTCGCACTGTGTTTAAAATATCAATCTTCATAGTACTTACAGTATAGTGGCGTCAAGTTGCTTATGTGCGCTGCAAAAACCTAGTTGGGTAAAAGGACGACATTTTACAGTTCCTTTTCGACTGTAAGCGGCTGAACAATATTGTTTTCCTGCAAGACCCTGAAGCACAATTTCCTACTCAGCTTCGCTTCTGATCGTCTAGATTCTTGGACTAAGATTTTCACTAATTCAACGTTGTTTTCCTCTCCAATAATTTCCAGTGGATTATCTGTTTCCAAGCATAGTCGATTACGGCATATACAGACCGAAAAAAGATTTTAACAAAGGAAATTTAAGTAAGATTTTGACCGGAAGTGGTATTCGCGCGTTTCTTTGTGAAGAGAGTTTCACTGAAAGTTCTCCCCGTAAGCCAGTTTCTAACTTCTTGAAGATCTTTGGGTGCTGTGATCGAACGGAGATCACTGAACCTGCGATACGTTCAGAAAGGAAGCCAGCATTAAATTATGAAATATCTCTTACTAACCGAGTTTTTCCCCTTCGATTTATGGCCCGCGCGCTTCACGTTTGGGCCATAAATCGAAGGGGAAAAAACGAGGATCCGTAACTTACAGTACGGACCGAGAAAACGAGGTTAGTAAGATATTTATTATATCTGTACTGTGTGTCTGACGGACTCAGGAACGATTTTTATTCACGCGGAACGGCTTCAAATTTCTGACGCACTTCGAAAGCAAAACGAGTCAATTTGAAATGTTTTTTAAGTCGTTAGCACGCTTTAAGACACAATTTAGAGTAAAAGAAAGTTTTTAAACTTTTACTTGCTATAAAAGTTAAGAACACTTGGCGATATATCACAAAACAGTTTTTCAACAAAACCAACTTTAAATTTGAGCGCGCCGTACAGGAGAGTACGGCCTGCTAAATTGACCAATCACAGCGCGCGTACTAACTAAGAGATATAATAAAAGAATCTTAGTTCAAGAGTCTAGCCTATCAAATAATGTCTCCAGACTTATCTTTTTCCTCGTATTGAGGCTCCGAAGGCTAAACGGGAAAGGCGGCTCAGAGGATGACAACGTTGTTTTCTCGGGGAATCCCATTAGGCCTTGGGAGAGACGCATGGCGCCTCCAGTTCAATTTTTGTTTTCCTGGTTCTATGTTTACTTAGCAAAGACTGAAGGGGCGTCAACCACGCAGGACTCCTCTTAGATTGCGAGAAAGCTCTCTCGGCAGTTGAAAAGTGGATGTCTATTCGCCCATTACCCAAACTGGCACTTCCCAACATGCCTTTCGTGACTAACACCTTTAAGGACTTGGCTTCCTCTAGAAGATGTCCGTCACAGATGAAGGCACGACGTATAATAAAAGAAATAAAAGATAAGAAACAACACCGCTGTGAAATACAATAAAATGCAATCGTAAAACAATGCTATTCATTTGCATCCGGTTCTTGGAGTAAAGATACAGGGTTTGAACATAAAAGGACAGTGACCGCAAATTGCAAAACACAAACTACAACAAAACAGTCCCTAATTTTAATGAACAAAAAATATATATTATGGAACTAAACCAAAATATTTCAATTTTCGACCCGATTGTGCTTTCTGGAAAAATTCAGATAAAATTAAAGGAAAAAACAGTGTTTCTCGGGACTTACGGCATATACTGTAGATCAAACTCCCATTTTCCACGGTTTACACTGCGCGAAAAATGACGTGTCGTGACCCGGAAATCCCTCGATACGGACCCGTATTCTTCGAGAGGACGGGCAATTCCGGGAGTATCGTGTTCCATAAAACGCAACTTGCCCGCCGCTTGTCAGGAACTTTATTTTTTCCCATGCATTCAGACTTTATCCGTGGCAAGGAAAATCCGTACCCCGGACACCTCATTGAAACGCGGCGTGTCAAGGCCCGGAAATTGTCTTATCCATCCTGATTTGCTAGGAATAACGGCGTACCGCAGGCAAACACAACCGATCAAGTTTAGAGTATTCTTACTCTCATCACGTGTTATTATTTTGGGTTTCGACCGACGTTCCACGGTACTACAAGTATAACGGGAGTCCGCTACCCGAAATTCCACGGTACGTGAAGTGTCGGTATCGGATATTTCACGGTACGTTAAGTGTCACTGGAGATTCCCCTATCGGGTATTCCATGGTACGCGAAGTGTCACTCGAGATTCCCCTATCGGGTATTCCATGGTACGTAGAGTGTCACTCGAGATTCCCCTATCGGGTATTCCATGGTACGTAAAGTGTCACTCGAGATTCCCCTATTGGGTATTCCATGGTACGTGAAGTTTCACTCGAGATTCCCCTATTGGGTATTCCATGGTACGTGAAGTTTCACTCGAGATTCCCCTATCGGGTATTCCATGGTACGTGAAGTGTCACTCGAGATTCCCCTATCGGGTATTCCATGGTACGTGAAGTTTCACTCGAGATTCCCCTATTGGGTATTCCATGGTACGTGAAGTTTCACTCGAGATTCCCCTATCGGGTATTCCGTGGTACGTGAAGTGTCACTCGAGATTCCCCGATCGGATATTCCATGCGGTACGTGAAGTGTCATTTGAGATTCCCCTATCGGATATTTCACGGTACGTGAAGTGTCACTCGAGATTCCCTTATCGGATATTCCGTGGTACGCGAGGCGTCACCCGGGATCCCCTATCGGATATTTCACGAAACGAAAGGTAGTTTAATGAAATTCCCAAAGTGTGAGAAGGCAGTAATGTCTCCTGAAAAGGCACTCTTCATGCGATGCATTCTTCTCCAAATTCCCTTCTCACACCAATGCTAACCATGTGACATAAATAGAAAAAGCAAGCTTAACTTTTATGTCTAATTATTAAACACATAAAGAAGTCTAAGCCGTGTATTACACTGTGTTAAAAGACGACGGGCATTTGAAAACACGAGGAAAATGTAGAAAACACGAGCCGCAGAGGAGTGTTTTCTTCATTTTTCGAGTGTTCTCAAATGTCCGGAGTGTTTTATCACAGTGTAATACATGGCTTAGGCTTCTTCATTTGCTTTATGATATAGATTTTACACGCGCAAAACAGTAAAGCACGCTTTTTCTATGTTGTATATTCTGATAAAAGATGGGCTGTTGACCAATCATAGCGCGCGCAGGGTCCCATCTATATTATAATGGCTAATATAATTATTGCATGTAAGGATGTTGAATCCGTGTACACAACAACGTGATTATTTAAGAGTTAAAAGTTCACATTTTAGTACACTGTAACTAACGATAACTATCATTTTAAATATATTTCTCCCTAACAAACAACAAATTATATGTTTGTAAATGTATATGTTTGTAAATGTATATGTACAGATGACAGGTGTTTCTTCTCTCCAGCGATTACTGATGGTTTAGTCACGAGACGTTTAACCCGGTCGTACAGACACTTCACAATACCGCGCTTTACTGACTGAGTGTGGTGTGAATCATACGCTAGGAACTGATGAATAGGTGTTCACTTCCTGTAGACACCGCTGGTAAGGCGGCCATTTGTTCCTCTGTAAACTGACGTGTCGAGAAAGGCGATGTTGCTGTTATTCTCGATCTCCATGGTGAAACGGGTTGATGGTTGTTGACTGTTTAGGTGTTGTAAGAAGACTTCCACCCTATCCCGATCTAGGATGGTGAAGGTGTCATGAACGTAGCGCTTCCAGATCTTAGGCTTGCAAGGTGCAGACTCTATTGCTTGTTCTTCAAATGTTTCCGGGCTCCCCATGGCTGCGCCGTCTCGTTCGTAAATCGATCCGTTATACTGGAAGTATGTACATCTTAATACAAAATCCAAGAGGTCCGCGATTAATACTTGAACTGGCGTTAGCGTCGTGCGGTCAGCCAGGTCTGCGTCACTCTCCATCTTCCGTAGCCCGGCTTGTACTCGATAGGTACGTTGGTAAACAGCGACTAGCCTCTATGTCGAAGGGCACCATGATCTCGTGTTCCTGGATCTTTTCACTACCAATGGTGGATGCCAGGTGAGCTGAGTTTTTCACTGTGAAGTTCGAGTTGCCTGTTAGAGGAGATACAATTTTAGCCAAGAAAGCAGGCAAATTGTATACAAAGGTGTTGACACATGACACAATTGGTCTAAGCGGTGTGTCGGCCTTGTGGATCTCAGGTAAACCATTTATCCTAGGTGGTTGTTTGTGTAGGGGTCTGATCTTGTTATAAAAAAACTCTGATATGTGTCCATTCCGCTTCAGGGTCAGCACCTTCTCGGATAGTTTCCGGGTCAACCGGTCTGTCGGGTCTTTGTTAGGAGCTGATACGGTCCTGAGTCAATTAGCGGTGACCTTTTGGCGTGGTATATGTCAGCGTCCAAGATTACTCTGGTGCGACCTTTATCAGCCAGAAGGACCATGGTGGAGTTGTCCTCTTTTAGGCTTTTAAGGGTCTCCTGCTGTTCCTTCGTGGTGTTAGGCGTGGCTGGTCGTGCCCGTTGAAGGATGGTGTTGACAGCTCTCCTGACTGTGTCTACTCGTTCCGTATCGAGTGGTCTGACTGCTAATTCAATGGTGATAATCTTGGTGGTTGGCACGCTCGCAGGAGTCACGACAAAATTCAGACCTTTCTTCAGTAAGGACACCTCAGCCTTGCTAAGTGTCCTACAAGTTGATAACCCACTTAGCCCGGCCTTCTTGATGTAAATGGTGTCACGTAGTCAGTCAAACTTATCGCCCGAAGAGGACTAGCAATAAGCAGTCGAAACGTCGCGATCTACATCTCAAGTGACTGCATCGTGAGACAAACGATAAAACACTTTATTATTGCATCTAACACGACGAACAACAACATCCTTTTCCTCGACATATTTTGAAAATGAAACTGTTTCCCGCCAAATGCCATGAGCGGGCAACATTGCGAAAACTATGACGTCAAACGGGAAACAGTTCACTGTTACCCGCGAAAAGTTAACCGCTGTTGCACGTCATTTGTCTATAAAGTGATTATTTGTTTTCGACTGGTTTGAACCATTTGTTTTGCTATATAACAATTCACTTGATGACTGGTCCCTTGAGGAACAGTAAATTTTGTTTCCCTCAAATCTCAATGATTGCTGATGACCATCAGCTCTACGCATCAAATATGGACGCAAAGAAAGCGGAATTAACTCATGCACGAGTAAGGCTACCCTCTCAGTGATATACGGAAAATTCACTTCTTGCAAACAAAGATAAATTTCTGACAATGACACTAAATGCAAATAAGGAGGAAGCAGTGTCAGTCACTATTACCCTTGATTGCACAGCACCGATAGAGCCCACTAATCTTATGAAACTCTTGGTTATTATTATAGACGATAAACTTAATTTTACACAACATGTTAACTCAATTGTGGTTAAGGCAGGGAGACTTGTCGGTGTCATAATGCGCTTAAGAAATCTGAAAATTGTGTTTAGAATTTTAGACATATTCAAAGTTTGTATGTAGTTGTTTAGGTAGAAATTACTATATTATAGTTCGTATTTTAAATATAAATGGATTCTAGATTTGTATATATACTGTAACAAGTGACAGGTAATTTTAACTTAACTTAACTTAACTTGATTTATTAGTAATTTTAGTAATTTTATTGGGAGCGTCCCGGATTAGTCGGCCTCCGGGCAGACTAGGAGTTTTAGACATTTCAATAAAGTTGATTGATTGATTGATTGATTGATTGATTGATTGATTGATTGATCTCATTCCAGAGAAAGTCAAGCTTCAGCTTTAGAAGTCAGCAATTTTACTGCTCTGTTATATGGCACTCCATTAAAGCTTTTGATAGACATAAACTAGCGGAGAGGATCCAAGAAAAGGCACTTAGAGCTATCTACCGCGACACAGCTTCAAGTTATGAAAAACTGCTAACTACTACTGGATTGCCAACATTGTTAAATCGAAGACTCCAGGATATAGCAATTTTAACGTTTAAAGTTAAGAACAACTTATGACCACAGTATATAATCGAATCGATCTCTTTAAAAGACAACAAAGCAACTTTAATTTGAGAAATGCAGACTTTGTGATTAATGATTCCAAGATTCAAGACAGTGACTTGTGGAAAACATTCAGTGTAGTATTTGGGTTTAAAACTATGGGCCAGACTTCCTAATCATGTTAAATCATTGATTTTAAAGAATTTTAAAAATAACATCAGGTAAAGGGATTTAAACATTTTAATTGATGAAAGCAGTGGTGCAAATGTCATATGTGTTCAACTTGACTACTTTCTTCATTCTTATCATTCTTAGTTAACTTTATTTGTAACTTTATTCACTTTTGTATCCTTATTTTGATAGATAGGCTTTTATCTTGTAAATAATTATAGTGTTTAAAAATTGAATTTGTACATAGTCCTGATAAGTGTAGCTCGCTTTAGGTGTCTCCAATTAGCAGCAAAACTAAATCTCGTTGACACGTAAATAAAGTTGTTATCTTAGTTTATTATCTTACCGAGAGCCTGGAACAGGCCACAAAACAGTCAATCTGCCTTAAAGCAGGCCAATAGGAGTTTTTAGTGTCTTTGGGTATGAAATCATTCTAAAGAATAAGGTAATCTGATTTTTTTCTGTTCCACATGATTTACAAGTATGAAAGGGGTGTTTCACAATCAAGGTACAGAGTCGTTAAGTTGTTGGTTTCTTTCTTACATTCTATGCCCTTTAAGTGCCTCAGGTGTCTGAAAAATTGTTGTCCGCAGTCCATGTTCTTATCAAAACAAGTCCATGTCTAGCAGAAGCTGAAAATTTCACTGGTATAAGTCTTTAACAGTAAAGTACACTTAAAACACTTCAAAATGAGGGATCCTTCTGTTACGTCTGAGCAATATTCTTCATAGTCATTGTAACAGAGGTGTCCACAGAATATTAGTAACCTCCGTTACTTCACAAATGGAACAAACCTAAGCGATTGAAATCAGTAAAGACTATCGGATCTGTGATCGTGGAATTGCTTCTTGCTATTTAAATCATTAATCGACTTATGAACACTAACCACGGATCCTACATTTCAAAAGTAACGTTTTTTTTCCTTTAAGCCCAGTAGAGAGGAAGGTTATGGATAAGAGGGCAACCTCCGTTACCTAAATATTTCTGCTTCACGTTTTAGCCATAGTGCTTAAGTTTTAATATAATACAGATGACCTTGAAACCATGTCGTTCTCAGAAAATCATTCCACTTGAACTAATTTTCTTGGAAATATTGAATATTAATCAGACAAATAGTAACCTCTTTTATCGAGTGTTACAGTAACCTCCGTTACCTCGTGTTACGAAGTAACGTAATGCTGTTTGAAGTAAGTTAAGAATTGACAGATGGTAGAGATAACAACCAATGAATGGCGATGCCAGTGTCACCTTCCTGCAAAGGTCTCCAAAGCAAGTTAGTTTGCTGAAAAAGGCTGTAACACTTGATGTCTTTTCTGGCCATAATTGAGCCTCCTTTTCCCCCCGGACGATCAAAGCAACAGCACAGGCTGACTGATGAGACTGTTGCAATGACCGAGAACCTGTTTACAAAGCGTCAATCCAATATGCAACTTTACCAGGTCCGAATGTAAATGTTTATGACTAAGTAACTTCCGTTACCATTTCTGTTATGTGACTACTAATAATATTTGCATTTACATAAACAGCTTAATCCAAAGTTTTTTTAAATTTCTACCCAAGACGTAACATTTACCAGTTATATTTATTGACAACAGTTAACGTGAAGTGCAAGTGTACCCATAATGTATGAGGAAGTTATAAATAGTTTGTTTTGATAAACGTAAGTGAATAGAGATCGAACCGAATCAAAACATACATGTACGGTTCAAACATCTCCACTGACTTTTCTTTTATTGTAATTAGTTTATAGATTCATCTGTCGAAGGAAAGCAAACATATGCTCAGATAAAAAGACACGAAAAATAGCTTGTTTTCATTATGCCGTGTAACCTCCGTTACCACAACATTACCATTACAAAAGGTTCCCAACGGTAATAAGTGAATTCATTGAAGAAGTGTGTGATTGAAGTTGATTCATGTATCGACACAGATACTATCCAAGGAAAAATAATGTATGAAGATCTTCGCTTGAAGTAAACTAAAGAAAACGAAGTATTTTGGGCCTTTTTCCTTAATTTTCCCCAGTGTAAACTATGATCTCTTTGAAAGCTTAAAAAGGTAAAAAACGTTAACAAATTATGCTGATTTTACCGTCAAAATGCAAAGAAAGCTTACATAAGCATATATGATTAAAATAAATTACAGTGGTTTATGACATACCCTGCCCTGGACAATTTTCATAGAGGAGACGTCTTAAAATTTGTCCCTAATTTAACAAGTAGGACCCTATCAGTTGAAAGGCCATACATTTTTCCCTTTAACACCTCGCATGGCAATATTTTCACAAATGTTTCCTGACATTGTACCAAATCTAAAAAAAAAAGCTTGTTCAAGCCCTTAGATTTCATCAGTTTCTTTCCCTTTTTCTGTTTCAGGCGGACTGGCTTAAAAACATCCACGCGACGCGCATGGTTACATCCGTGAAAGGGCTAGATTCTACGTCTAAAAATAACTTGGGAGGGATTACCTTGGGAACAAGGCCCTTATTGGATCAACTCTCTTACTCCTCATTCTCTCTTGTGTCTGAATAGGTTAAAAAGGATGATGATTAATTCACGATTTACAAGTCTTAAGCTACCCTATTCCGGTTTTTATGCACTTGTCCCTCTGGGACAGTCGTGAGCTGATAGCTCGTTTTGTTAACATTGACTGCTGGTGTCATGGTGTTTGGCCTTGTAGACATCACGCTTCTGCACATGCACACAGCCAGAGAGACTCCACGTAAACAATCACACAACAACCATGGTTACATTCGTGGAAGAACTAAATAACAAGCTTGGGAATAAGGCATCTGCTGGATTAACTCTCTTACTATTCATCCTCTCTTCTGCATAGGTTGGTAAGGATTGATAATTAATCCACGGTTCAGAAGTCCATGCCATATTACATTCCAGATTGTATCCCATGGCTGGAGTGCGCTGTGTCTTCTGGGACATTCTTGCTCTTGATTTATGCTCCGGTTGCATCTTGACTTCTTGAGGTGTGACAGTGCATTTTTGCCTTATAAAGGAGTGAAATTCAAGTTATTTTGCTGCGTGGTTAGTTTATAAACATTCATTTACACATTGTCTAACAGTGCGACTGTATTTCTTTAGTTTTTAACGACTCGTTGATGGTTAAATGGAGAAAGCTAAGATCACTTCCGCTTTAGAAATTGCTGTGCTTTCAGTTCATAGACTTTGAAAGAAACTTTCGTCATTTACGAGCGTTGTTGTCATCTTCACAGGTCCCAGATTCAAGATGTGATGTTTGATCGATTAATTCTTATTTCAGGTAAGTATGTTAGGAAAAGTGTGGATTAGGGTCTAGTGAAACCCAAGCTAGCATACAGAACAGTGCACGTATATTGCTTTAGAGAGTAGTAGTTATGTCAACAAGATAGGTTGGGTTTGCAAACCAAATGTTGATTAGATTGTTCAAATTGTAAGAGATATGAACTTGTAATTTGAGATAAACAGTGATTTATACTAGTAAGTTGCACTTTGAACTTTAGAAAATGAAGTTGGTAACTTCAGGTATATTTTCAAGAAACTCTCTGAAATATTATTAAATTGTTTTCCTCAATACTTTGAAATCTAGTATTCAAATCTTCACTCTATTTAAAAAAATGTTATCCTAGTAAATCACGACTTTTTTTGGTGAAAATCTACTCATCCACATTATCCAGACTTAATAGGGTTGAACTACTAAGTCTAAGAGGAAGTGGCTATTTCTAGTGTAAAGTCTCTTAAGGCATTGGGTTATATCCTTATTATGTTAGTGTCATGACACTTTCTTAGGTAAAGCACCCTTAGTAAAGGGTGGTTTCCTTTTTTAAGGGTAGAAAATTCAGATCATGTGTACTTAAGGCATCTGTCAGCCGAGTATTGGTCGATACTATCGACTGATATGTCGACCAACTCATGGCCGACATAGTGACCGATACTCGGTCGATATGTCGACTGACACTCAATGGACAGGTATGTTGGCTGACACTCGGCTGATACTTCACCAACACTCGGCCGACACTTGACTGATACTTCACCAACACTCAGCCAACACTACACTCATTTGGGCGGCTCTTGTTGCTGACTTCTATCTTCTCTACTCAAATATTATATAATCTTCTCAAGCCCTTTGAGAGGGTCTTTCGGCGGCCCTCGTCCATTTTTTACTTTTCATAGTGGCGACATTCTTCAATCTCAAAGACTGTTTTTTCCAACTATGCTTGTCGAGATCTCAAGTTGCAATAGATATGTATTCGAAATGACGGCAGTTTGAGCTGCATCCTCGCTCTATCAACATCTGAGCATAGACGGTAGAGACTCTTCTTTTGCGTTTCCTGTGGGGAGACGGCTGCTATGTCAGCAAAACAACAGTTAACAGTACACGGATACCACCAACAGTCGACCATTACAGCACTGACAGTCAACCGATACACCAGCAACTGTTGATTGCAACATGTCAGTCAAGGTGTCAGCCTAGTGTCGACTGACATACCGACCGATAGTGTCAACCAACAGTCTTTTGACTTGACACAACACTCTGCCAACTCTCGGTCGACATATTGACCGCGTGTAACGATATTATGTAATACGGCCTGGTCGCCCAGCGCTTTAGTCAGAATCGACCACGAGTTAAATTGTGTTGACCTGTTGAGCCAGGAATTACAGAGCCTTTACAAAGCTGTCGTCCTTGTTATTTAAACCTTAAAGTTCATTACATGGTGTCAGAAGAGTGGTTACCTTGGATTTACACACAAAGATTCGCGTGAACTCGTGAACGCCACGAACTAACAAACCCGAACAAGCTTACCTAGAAAACCAACATGGCCGCCGCTTCATTTGGTTTGCCTCCACCGGAGCCTCTGCAACTCCAGCAAGGGAACACAGCCCAGAAGTGGAAGAAATTCAGACAGAAATGGAGCAATTATGAAATAGCAACCGGCGTAGCACAGAAAGATGAACCAACACGTGTCGCGACTCTACTTACCGTAATCGGCGAAGAGGCTGTCGATGTTTACAACACGCTCACGTGGGATGAAGAAGGCGACGAGCTCAAAATTGAAAAAGTCTTGGAGAAGTTCGAGCTGTTTTGCAACCCGAGGAAGAACACTATCTATGAACGCTATGTTTTTTTCTCGAGAAATCAAGACAGTGGTGAGTCCATCGACCACTACGTGACTGTATTGAAGAACTTAGCGGACACTTGTGAATTTGGAGCACTCAAAGAGTCGCTTATCCGCGATCGGATCGTTTTTGGAATACGAGACTCCTCAGTAAGAGAACGACTCCTGAGAGATGCAAAGCTAACCTTGGAAAGTGCAACCGAGAAAGTCAGGTCAGCCGAGCTCACTCAAATCCAACTGAAGCAAATGGCAGCAGACAAAACAACCGATGAATCAATTAGTGCCATTAACACTGAGAAACCGCCTGAAAAACAGCCTAGTAAATTACCTGTGATTGATTGCAAATTTTGTGGCAGAAGACATCCAAGAAACAAGAATCTTTGCCCTGCATATGGTTCAAAGTGCCAGAAGTGTGGTCTAGCAAACCATTTTGCAATAAAGTGCAAAACAAGGGAAACAAGACCACCGAAAACAGGCAAACGACTTCACCTGGTTGAAATAGAAGATGATACTGAAGACGAATTCGCTATCGACATGGTCACTCACAAAATCGGAGCACTGCACACCGAGAGTAATGATAAAGTTGCAAGTCAGTTGTTTGTGACGATGATGGTAAACGACAATGCATATGTCAAATTCCAGCTTGACTGTGGAGCAACCTGTAACCTTCTACCACTGAAGGACTATGCAAAAGTTATGGGAGATCCTGATGACCTCTATATTGAGAAAAGCAAGGCCAAGTTAACCATGTACAACGGAGCCGTTATGTACCCAGTGGGGAAGTGCAAGCTCAAGTGCACGAGAGATGGCTCGTCCCATGTCCTTGAGTTCCAAGTTGTTGACGGAGATGTGAGACCACTTCTGAGTGCAGAAACATGCCAAAGGTTGAATTTCTTAAAAGTGCTGGTGAAAGACTCCTTCCATCATGTGGATACAGTGACTCAAGACAGCCAGTTTACACCATCAACGTTGAAGACAGTCATTGATGATGACCTCTTGACAGAGTATGCAGATGTTTTTGAAGGCCTTGGATGCCTCGCAGACCCTTACCACATAGAGATCGACCCAACAGCACAACCAGTGATACACCCACCCCGCAAGGTACCTGTTACCCTAAGAGAGCCATTAAGACTGGAATTGGAAAGAATGGTAAATGAGAACATCCTGGCCCCAGTGAGCGAAGCAACAGATTGGGTATCAAGTATGGTTACAGTGGTCAAGCCCAACAAGCTCAGAATATGTATCGATCCTAAAGATCTAAACAGAGCCATCAAGCGGCCTCACTACCCTCTCCCTACTGTTGAAGAAGTTGCCACCAGTCTAAGCAAAGCAAAGGTGTTCTCTGTACTTGATGCCAAAAGTGGGTTCTGGCAGGTGCCGCTAGATGACGCTTCCAGCAGACTTACGACCTTTAATACCCCATTTGGTCGGTACCGCTGGTTGCGCATGCCCTTTGGCATCTCCTCAGCACCCGAGGAATTCCAGAAAAGGATGAATGATACCTTTGGAGATATTAAAGGCACTGCAGTGATTGCTGATGACCTTTTGGTGTACGGAGAAGGTGACGACATGGAGACTGCCACCTCAGATCATGACAAGAACCTAAGGATCGTCCTTGAAAGAGCCAGAGAGGGAAATCTCACCCTCAACAAAGACAAAGTCCGCTTGAGACTTACTGAAGTACCTTACATCGGCCATTTGCTTACAGCCGATGGACTGAAACCAGACCCAAAGAAAGTAGAGGCAATCCTGATGATGCCAAAGCCCACTGATGTAAAGTCAGTAAAGAGGTTCCTGGGAATGGCAAATTACCTCTCAAAGTTCTTGCCGCATTTGTCCACAGTCACGGAACCACTGAGGCGACTAGAAGACAAACATGTTGAATGGCACTGGAATGAAGTCCACGAAAGAGCCTTCACAGACGTAAAGCAACTCATCACTAATCATCCCGTGCTACGCTACTATGATGTGTCAAAAGGGGTCACCCTGCAGTGCGACGCATCTCAATCAGGTCTTGGGGCCGCTCTGTTGCAGGAGGGCCAGCCAGTAGCTTTCGCATCAAGGGCGCTAACAACCTCAGAGAGAAATTATGCTCAGATTGAGAAGGAACTTTTCGCGATTGTACACGCGTGCGAGCGGTTTGATCAGTACCTGTTCGGCCGAGAGGTCACCGTCGAGACTGACCACAAGCCCCTGGAGGCTATACTAAAGAAACCACTACTCACAGCCCCAAAGAGACTCCAGCGAATGATGATGCGCTTGCAGAACTACCAGCTTAAAGTTGTCTACAAAAAAGGCCAAGAGATGTACATCGCAGACACATTGAGCAGGGCATACTTACCCTTACCAAACCATATCTCACAAAATGAACTAGAATTCATTCGATCTGTAGAGGAAGTCGACATGACCAAACATCTTGCTGTGACCAGAGAGCGTCTCGCAGAATTTCAACAGAAAACAAAGGATGATGCAGTCCTGCAGCAGCTGAAGCAGACTATTGAGCTGGGGTGGCCAGAGAGAAGAGAAGCAGTCCCTTCAGAAATCCGTGCATATTACTCTTACCGAGATGAACTGACAGTACAAGATGAAATACTCTTCAGAGGGAACAGAGTCGTAGTGCCAGCAGCTATGAGATCTGAGATGCTAAAGAAAATCCATGCAAGCCACATTGGCATTGAGGGCTGCCTTCGGCGAGCAAGGGAAATCCTGTATTGGCCTGGAATGACTTCAGCCATCAAGGACTGTGTCTCTTCCTGCGTGACATGCAATTCACTTCGCATGGAACAACCCAAAGAGCCCCTCATGCCACAGAAAGTACCCGACAGGCCCTGGTCAAAGGTTGCGGTGGATCTGTTTACACTGGATAAGACAGAGTATGTCATTATAGTGGATGACTACTCCAACTTCTTTGAGTTACGAGCCCTGTCCGATACGAGAGCTTCGTCAGTAATTACAAGTCTGAAATCGCAGTTTGCCAGGCACGGCATCCCCAACACAGTCAGAAGTGATAATGGTTCTCAATTCTCCTCATCAGATTTCAAAACATTTTCTCAAGAATGGGACTTCGAGCATATCACTTCCTCTCCATACCATGCTCGATCAAACGGCAAAGTCGAGAATGCAGTTAACACGGCCAAACGAATCCTCAAGAAAGCAAAGCTAGACCACAATGATCCCTACCTGGCTCTTCTCGACTGGAGGAACACTCCAACCGAAGGGCTCGATTCCTCCCCAGTACAGAGGCTGATGGGAAGGAGAACCAGGACTCTCCTCCCAACTTCAGCAAGATTATTGAAACCCAAACTTCCAAAGCCTGTCAAGAAACTCATAACAAAGAAAAGGCAGAAACAAGCACATTACTACAACAGAGGGGCCAAAATACTAAAAGAGCTCAAACCTGGAGATATAGTAAGAATGAAGCCAGATCCAAAAGATCGAACAAAGCTGTGGAAGAAAGCAACATGTCTCCAGGAAGTTGCGCCAAGATCCTATGAAGTAGTCATCGAAGGGAAGAGATACAGGAGAAACAGAAAGGATTTGATAGCGACACAAGAGAGTCCTGCAATCGATAGCCACGTAGAGGAACCAGATGAGCCACTCCCGTCGGACGACCAGTCCCAGAGAGTCATTGACCCAGTTCAGCCAGGCATGCCTTTACCTGCCCACACAACTCCAGAGCGACCGGGGACCCCTCAAAGACCGCCAGAGATCCCACAGCCATCTGAAAGAAGATCCACCAGAGGGCGTTTAATTAGGACCCCAATCCGTTTCAAAGACTACTGCCCACCCTGAGGGGTGCAGTCAAGCAGAACTGTAACTTTGTTGTGTTTTCCATTTGAACTATGTTAGGATGGACTTTGTGCAGGGCATTTAAATTTGCCTTTGTGGACATCTTTCATTCTTTATTTTACAGACTTAATCGTGATATTGTTTTATTTGTTGCCACTTGGAGTTTGTGTCATGTTGTATTTAAGAAAGAGGAAGATGTAACGATATTATGTAATACGGCCTGGTCGCCCAGCGCTTTAGTCAGAATCGACCACGAGTTAAATTGTGTTGACCTGTTGAGCCAGGAATTACAGAGCCTTTACAAAGCTGTCGTCCTTGTTATTTAAACCTTAAAGTTCATTACACCGCGTATCGACCGATATGTCGACTGACTGTTGGTCGATATATGGGCCGATAGTATTGGCCGATAGTATTGGCCGATACTCGACCGATGGGTGCCTTAAGTACACATGATCTGAAAATTCCTGTCTGAGAAGTCAATCCTAGTTTTAGGGAGACTGTTAATTTAAAATGAGGCAAAAGATTTAGAGGCAGGGAAAAAGCCTGCTTTTAGTGTAAAACTTCTTCAGCTTAGAGCATTTCACCAGCTTAAGAGGCCCTGCGCCTAAGAAACGACCGATGATTTCCGGCTAAAAAATAAAATCGGCTGATTTTTATCTCCCAAGTAGAGGTTACCGAATACTATTTAAAAATGAATTTCTTTTGTTTCAGTTTCGCTTTAAACCAAAAATATCAAGCCGCAAACTTTTTCCGTCTGATAGCAGCAAAATCAGGCCAAAAATAAGGCCCCGCAAAATACTGTTCAGAAATTACTATCGCATGCAAAATAATGAGAAAACTACACAGTGTTGAAGAAAAAGGCCTTTTAATGCAATATCATTCGATAAACATCAAAAAACTGCCGAAGCAATTAAAAAATAACGTTTCAAATGTTGCATACTAAATTAGATGGAGCGTTGGAGCTGATTTTAAAATAATTATTTCTCAAAAGTCCAACGCTGTTGAAAGCAATCACAGTGATGAATTAGACATTGGAGGGATACACATCACGTTTCTGGAAAAACATTTTTCGGCCAAGGTATATTGACCTTGTACAAAGCGTTCAAAGTTAACGTGTTTACCGTTATCCTGCTACTTCGGCGAAACACTTTTCTTTTGCCAATACGGGCGTGGATAGCGTGTTAAACGCCACTTTAAACCTTGCTAGGCATTCAAAGACCATCCTGAGTAGAAGGATGTAGAATTGAAAGAGAAAGGAAGATGAAAAATACGCAGAAAAAGAAAATAACTCGAAATTACCATCTGCTAACGAAAGTTGAATCTGGAAAATGTCATCGTGTGACAGCGGCCATTGACGTCATTTGTCACGTCAAGTCGCAAGAGCGTGGGAAAACGAGTCTGCAATGTCCTTCGGGCGGTCAGCAGCTAGGGATCCAGTTGTGACCCCATCACTCAGATCACGCTGCGGCCAAAACGGTGTGGCGGTTGGGGAAGTTTTTCTTTTTGAGTGACCATCATTGGTGAAAAATAACATAACATTGTTCCACTAAACGTTTTCTGGCCGGGAAAAATTGTTTCCCTATTTGTGCATTTGTTTGGAGTCCGCTGCTATTTGCACAAACGACGTCAATGGCCGCTGTCACGCGACGACATTTCCCAGATTCAACTTTCATTAGCAGATGGTAATTTCGAGTTATTTTCTTTTTCTGCATATTTTTCATCTTCCTGTCTCTTTTAATTCTACGTTCTTCTACTCAGGATGGTCTTTGAATGCCTAGCAAGGTTTAAAGTGGTGTTTAACACGCTATCCACGGCCGTATTGGCAAAAGAGAAGTGTTTCGCTGAAGTAGCAGGATAACGGTAAACACGGTAACTTTGAACGCTTTGTACAAGGTCAATATACTTTGGCCAAAAAATGTTTTTCCAGAGACGTGATGTGTATCCCTCCAATGTCTAATTCATCACTGTGATTGCTTTCAAAAGCGTTGAACTTTTGAGAAATAATTATTTTAAAATCAGCTCCAACGCTCCATCTAATTTAGTATGCAACATTTGAAACTTTATTTTTTAATCGCTTCGGCAGTTTTTTGATGTTTATCGAATGATATTGCATTAAAAGGCCTTTTTCTTCAACACTGTGTAGTTTTCTCATTATTTTGCATGCGATAGTAATTTCTGAACAGTATTTTGCGGGGCCTTATTTTCGGCCTGATTTTGCTGCTATCAGACGGAAAAAGTTTGCGGCTTGATATTTTTGGTTTAAAGCTAAACTGAAACAAAAGAAATTCATTTTTAAATAGTATTCGGTAACCTCTACTTGGGAGATAAAAATCAGCCGATTTTATTTTTTAGCCGGAAATCATCGGTCGTTCCTTAGGCGCAGGGCCTCTTGAGGTGGCTCCCTATAGTTTTATGATCGTACCTGCGCTTAGCACGAAAGAAAGGTCAAGTAATCTGCGCGCTCAAAGGAAAATGTCAGTGTTTTTCGATATTTTATGACATCAACATGAGCACAAAAACCAAAACTGACAGTGAATTTTCTCACATTTCCTACGGTAAAATTCCGAAAAATTTGGCAGACTGGTAATAAATATTTTACTTTTAATTAGTTGGAGCTCATTTTTCAGCAAAATCTATCTGACCAGTTTTTCTGCAGCAGTAAAAGACATAAATTTGCAAAAATCTAAAAAACTGCCAGTACAAACTCTACTTTTTTTGTGTTTAAAAGCGTATTCTACTGTATTCAATGTACCGTAAAAATTTTGGAAAATTTCACCGAAGGAGATTCAAGAAAATCACACATAATTAGCCATAAAACAGTAAGCAATGCATTTGTTTGGGCATTTATAATTCAACATTAAAAGCCAAGATTTTAACAGAGATGATAGTACATCAACATATTATCATTGCTTATTACATTTCATAAGTTTGAAAGGACTGGGTGTAAAAATGAATGCCAAAACAGCAATCAAAACATAACACTAGCATGCGCAACATGATAAATGATTACCCTATGGAGCCACCTTAAGAAGACTACTTTTTGCAGTGAGGGTGTCTGCAATCGATTGAATTTGCCCTGACCTAAATGGTTTGGTTTTTGTGTTGTTAAACCATGGATTATTTTGTGTCTTCATAGTACACTATTTTGTGGAAGTCATGTTTCCCATCAGGGCCCCCATTGGGGCTCCCATCGGCTGTGTAGACCTGGAAATCATCTGTACAGCCAGTCTAGGCCGGGGTAATGAAATGTTGGTTTGTCAGGAGGGAGGAAAACTGGAGTGCCTAGAGACAAACCCTTGAAGCAAGGCCATAATCAACAACAAACTGAACCCACAAATGACTAAGTTTACTGAGAACCCAGCAAAATGAACGCAGTCCATTCATTTGGGACATGAACAAGCGATGAAACTGATGATCAGAAAATCAATTCAATTCATTTGATGAATCAATGCCAATCTATTTCCATTTACTTAATTGGCGTAGATTGGCATTGGTCTATTGACGACCAACTGATGATCACTCAAAAGTGGTTGCTAATGTCATCAATAATTGTCATCACTGAGGTCTCTCCTTGCTTGTAATATCATAATACAGTGTACATGTATTTAATTCTTACACAGGTCTCAAGGTGTGGAAGTCAAAGTCAGGATGTGAATATTAACATACTGCCTCCCGTTTCTCAGGTATGAATTGATTGTAAACAGTTCAACAACTTCAATCAGGGCTACATGTCAATATATGACAGCATAATTGTGATAAAAAAAAAGAATCGAATCCGTTTATTTGTGGTTAGACCTTTAATGTTAGTTTAATGTTAATGTTACTGCGTCATCAGAAAAGAATGGTTTGTAACTTGGTGTTAGCAAATGGCCATGAGTTGTGATAAGAAAACAAATCTTCCATGTAGCTCGGCGAATGGCTATGATGACCCTTAGATCTGTGGTCAGAAAATAAGTTTTCCGATTTGTAGCTCAGCAAATTCATTGTGCCCATAATTACCCAGGCAGTGAGGCCTGGGTTCAAATTTCGACTCTCTCTTTTTCCTCATTCAGCCACAAATTGCCATCTTGGTCTCCTAAGCGCATGCATCACCTGATATGTAGAGTAGGGCAGCTGAGCACATGGTAAGAATTTACAGAAGTTGTTGTCGTTTAAAGTTAACGTGGATTCCACGATTTCTAGGGTAATGACATCACATACAAACAAACAAACCGTTCGCGATAGACCCACACTAAAAGACATTAAGCATTTTGGGAACGGGTCGGTCTGCAAGCCTTACGAGAGATCAATAGGAGCAAACATTTTGAGTGATTTATCAAGAATAGCGTTGTACCAAAGGAGTTATCAACTGGGGCTATCAACTCTTCAACTTGATAAAAAGCATCTTCAGAAGCGTCATCGTATTTTTAGGCGTGATCATGAACCTAGTAGAATCCCAGCATGAACTCAATAACATCTGAGCAATTGTTTAAGAATGTATCCTGTTGGAGTACACCTAAGTAAATGCTCTGAGACACTTCGTAAAAGTATAATAACAGTGCTTGAAATTAGAAAAAATACAGGTTGTCCCTTTTTTTTGAAAAGCTGGGCAACCAAACCTGTGAATTTGGTTGCCCTGATGAATCCTTGGTTGCCCATTAGAAAAACCTACACTTTTAAGTGCGCTACTCCAAAAAATATCCATTTTTGTCTCCTTAGTGAAGAAATAGAGAATTTAAGAGCAATTATGGTACAATCCTACCTTTATTTACACGCTGTGTAGAATCACATGGTGGTCAAGCTTGAACTAATCCCATAGTTCTTAGTCTGCACCAATGGTTTTCGTGGAAGTCTGGGTTTAAGTTGTGGCATATTCAAAACGGCATCTTTGATCTTGATCGCCACCAGACATGAAACTTTCTGTTTTTCTCTTACATTTTTGTACCTGGCAATGTTTTGTAAAATTTATATCCAAAACACAGAAAAACGCTTAGCTGAGGCAAATTAATTATTATTTACTTCACACTATCAGACATTGACAACACAAAACCGCCATGTAATTTTGGGTGCTGTTCATGATGAATTTATTTTCTATTTTTGGCTGGGTTGTCAGTTGTTTTTTTCCTTGGGCACCCAGCATCTTGATTTTACCAAAACTTGGTTGCCCGGTAAACTTTTCGGTCTTCTTGGATGACTGGATGGCCACTAATTTTGAGCACCGTAATAAAGTAAACATCTCGAACTAAACGATATTCTCTCGTTATTTTCTTGTAACAGATTTATGTTTTGTTACAAAATTCAAACCTATGTATCGAATTATTGTACATTTAAGCTGAACACAGATATATAAAAAAAAAGTGTATGTTGACTCAAGCAAAACAATTCTTGGCTTGCACTGTCACGCAATCCTGATGCAGTAAAAAATTATTTGAAAACCATTCACTTTGTAAAGTCAAACAATTGTGATGTTATAGGAGATTGATAAAAAAAGAGTGACACTTCTCCAAGTTTTAAGTCTGTGCATTTTCCCAAACTTCAAATGTCTATCGAAACATTTTGCACAAATTTATGGAGCCCAGTATGGAGCCTCCATGCTGGGCTAACCCCATGATACACCAACATGGCACGGGAAAATAGTGTAAACATCTGGAACTCACTTTGGCTATCTAGGCGACTGATTATCTATACTGAACAAACAAGCGCTTACATAAGCACTTTCCTAATACTTTGATTAACTTCTGAATAGGCAAAAAATCACGAGATAAGTATATATTTTTCGACAAATGCGCTCATAGCTCTACTGATGTCACGCACTGCCATAACTCTGAAATTCAAAATGCACTGGTTTCCAGACGAAGCAAGCTACTCAGCTGAAAAGTTGTACACAGATATACATGGGAACCCCGTATGCCTGATGAGGATAAAATCGAACATGATGACATCACGTGCAAGCCAAGAATAGCACCACCATATAGCCAAGGAAATGAGTTGGTATCTGGACAAAATGTGGGACAACAATTAATTGTGAAGGTGAATTAATCAACATGACACGAGCGTGGGACAAAGAAAAATTCTGAGTCCCTGACAGGAATTGAACCCATGACCTCCTGAACACCAGGTGGGCGCTCTATCCACTGAGCTACAAGAACTCATGGAGAGCAAGGTCATTTAACTGAGGTCATATATGACAGGTGTCCTGCATACTGCTAGGATCAACGCTATCGAAGTCATCGTGAGTAGGGATGAGTTTGACTGTGCCCTTTGATTTCTAACAGCAGTCAAGGAATCACTTCTGCAAATGATGTCATTCAATTAATTAATATTCAAGTTTGTCTCAGTTAGCAATATTATAATTGTGCTTGATGCTACTACGATACTGTACATCAAGAGATTGCATTAGAGGGATATCAGTACTCTACCTCTTTACAAAGAGCTTTGGAATCACTATTATCTCAAAACTACAACAGTAAGATGGAGGCAGTAACAACATCACAATTCAAGAGTTCTCTGCCTTAACAGTAGATTAAAAAAGTAGGTATCTTTCAACAGACATTATCTTTTTGCATATTTTCTGAGCGTGGGGAAAGCACATGCACAAGGCAAGCTCCATCCCTCGCGCTCCTCACGCTTGCTTCAGAAATGCAAAAACACCCGACAACAACAAAGGCTATCGACAATAGACTGAAGTGTTTATAGGTTGATATAAAGACCTTGATTCATTTCACGCCCTGAAGGCCTGCAAACAAGTAATAAGTTACAGTATTAATCAATTCCAAGAAATGCAATCAAAGGCAGAATAGCTTGAGCACATCAATTCCATTGAATTTTGTACAACTTCAAATGCAAAACATTTAGCTCAATTGCAATATAGCTAGACAAGTGCTTCTCAGTATAACGACTGCCTGCGCACACGCAGCCAGGCGTCTAGTTGGTTGTGAGAAAACAAATTTTTGGTGTTGTGTAACTTGCCAAAAGGCCGTGTTTTGTGGTCACAGTGGTTAATTCACCTTTTTCATTTGTGACACCGAGCAAGATGTAAATTCGAGCAATGTAAACAAATACAAACAATTTAAAAAAATTTGGCGCTGTGCTGTCTTGCAGGGTCGCTGGTCAAATTTATTGTCTCAATAAATATTTGTTACAAGTGTTGGTGATCTGAAATTGCCTTTAATGGAAAATATTTTGTCCAGTATGTAAGTTAATACTTAATTAATTAGACACACTTTTACCGCAGGCTGTAATCTATTCATTGCTAGTTCAACTTCACATGCATTTTGTTATCTGACATTCAATCAAACTTAGTCTGCTATCGAGCCATTCGAATGCCACCAGTGGTAAGTAAACCAAACATGCAAAGTACATGCTTGAATGCACTACTCTAATCTTTGATAACTACTACAGTGTAGTTTTATATTAAGTTTTTTGGAGCAATGTGCAGTTCCAGAAATATCCATATTACCCCCACAGAGGGGAATGGAATTTCCTGGGGGGAGGTAGGGGGCTATAAGACCAAAAAATTTAAAGAAATGTATGACACTTAATCAGAATTTCTAGAGGGGTTTGGGGGGGGGGGGGTCTTACAAAAAATCCCTTTTTAGGGGGGGGTGCATATTTTCTGGAGTAATACAATGCAAACTGTCATGAACCAGTCTAAATGCAACACAAATCATGTGCAGAACCCAACTGATGAATTAATGAATTACATGAACAGCAGAATGAGAGTGACAGTAAATCATTTTACAATGTAGCTGGGCAATGTCATTTTAGTGTGACAAGCAACAGAAATTTGGCAGGGTCTGTCCAATTATATGATGTTGGAGTGGCTCATTCATACACCATTCCTTGTTTGCAGTAAACCTTTTACATGAATTACTCATTGAAATGTACTTTATTTTTTTAAATGGCTGGCCAATCATCTGATTTTCGGCAGTCTACACCATGTCAGTGACTGTGAGAAGATTACTAAGGAATAAATCATCATTCTTGTTCAAAATCAGTGCATACCATTATCATTACTAACAATTATTATCCATAAAATGTGCTTGTTATTATATATGCGTTATTGACCAAGTGTGAGGTCAAGATGGCTGGATATTGGCCAAGTTCTTTTTTTGCGTGTTTATGGACCGAGACGGAGTCAAGGTTCATAAACATGCAAAAAAAGAATGAGGCCAATATCCAGCCATCTTGACCGAATAAGCTTGTTCAATAAAGTATTTATTACATGGCTTTTGGGGAAATTTTTCTTGCAGGACATGGCAGGTAGTCCCAAGCGGGCAAGATAGCTCCATCTTGCCCGCTCACAGAGCTAGCCATAATAATGAGACAAAATATTTTTCAAGGCTAAATAAATTATTTATTAGTGCTTACTACTATTAATAATGAAATTTGCACCTTATCCTATCTAAGCTATTTTGAAACATAAACAAGCAGACTGTACGAGAAGAAAAATGCTGTTTACTATTTTTAAATATCTCTTTTCATTCCAGAATGTTGTTACCATGGCAACATAATGGGTTCCAGATCTCCGCAATAGTGAAGGCTTTTCTTGCCACCTTTGGTATTTTATTTTGATATTTGCCAACAATTTGGTGCCTCATCTGCATGATTCGCTTAAAGTCAAACTCATGGCCTTGCTTAATGTTTTTCCAGCTGAAAACCACTAATATTATTATTGAAATCAGGTTGGAGGGGACTGGAAAAGAGTGAACTGCCATGGGAACAGAATTCTTTTATAGCCATACAGGTAGGTTTGTTGTCTTGTAGTTTTAATAATAAGCTTCCATTTACATCGATTGTGAATCAAATTTACACATCGAGTTCAGCAGTAAAACAAACAAGCGAAACACTACGAAAAAAAAATTCATCTGGTGCCTTTGTTTTATTGTTGTTCCTTTCATTCACAGTTGTCCTCATCGTCTAAAAATGAGTAGCTATAGTTTGAAGAGAAATAAATTCTGCTCAATTGATCTGACCTGCTGGTGATCAACATAACCACTGCATTTGCGCTTCTGAAATGCCTTGAATATTAGTTCTTGAAAAAATTTTGGTCCAAGGGCAACATCAGTCATTTTGAAAATTCTCTTGACCATCCTTTCAAATATCCTAGACTTGGAGTGATGCCTTTAGAATAAATGAAAATTTCATTCACCATCTGTCCACCATGTTTACTTTGCATGATGGCAAAGATGGTGAGCTTGATAACCAAATTCAGAAATGTTATCTTTACCACCTAGCATGGTGAATATGCCATCATAAGCCAAGCTTTTCCACCAGTCAGAATGTCCAATTCTTACATTCACCTCTGGAAATTATACTAAACTTGATTTAATATTGGGCTGAGTGTATGACATCAGATCGGTCCTCTCATCTTCATATTTTACACATTTTTCAAACTGAAATATCTGCAGACCAAATGCAGATATTTTCAAATGGTAAACAGTGTTTTAAATCTTTCTTGGAATTCTATGTGATACACCAAAAATTTCAATCAATGAAAATTTGATCATGGTAGCATTTAAAAAATAGCTTAAAATGCAGTCAGAATTTAATATGTTTTCAACATATTGTCAGCTTTAGGATGAAGAGGACATTATGTCAAAGACGTTTGGTTTTTACTTTTTTAGTCCTTTTTAAACACTTCGAGCCTTATAAAATATTTTGTCATTATGATTATTGCTTATATGGTAAGTATGATAGGAGTTTCTTGGCAATGAAAACCAGGTGGAAAAGATAGCTGTCATTCTGTCACCCATGTATTGTGACATGATTGGTGAAAATCTTTGTGTTTAATTTGATCATATTTTGTTGTATGTATATCCTCCAAATCTCTATCATTTCTTTTTATGGCACTGTGAGGCTAAAGTTTTGGCAGTGTTAATTAAGGGTGGGGTTGGGGCTGGGGGTGGGGATGGGGGTGGGGCTGGGGGGTGGGGATGTTATAGCAAGCTGTTGCTGGATTGTTTGCAATGGATATTTATTTGAATTGCTGTTGGTAAATTGTTTTTTTAACTTTTTTTTAAAAAATAGATAAGTTATTGATTATTTATTGATTATCTTCTAATCAGGTAATATTTCTTCTTCAGCAGATGCAGAGAGTGACACTAAAGTACTCACAATGAAATTTCTTGGGGAAGATGGTAAGTTACATGTACAGTTGACAAAAAACTTAACTTTTTTATTATTTTACAGTAAATCTGAGTAAGAGTAATTTTCTTTTGGAGTATCAAGGTATCCCTTCATGCCATAGTGGCAAATAAGGTCTGTACACCCTACAGCCAACCAGCTTTGTCAGCTGCTGTGGTGCACACCACACCCCTACTCTTTCCTTCTCCCTCTCTGCTATCCTTGTCCATGTTGTGGTGGGTCTGGCCCATTTGGTGTTCAAGTTATTGTATTACATATATTTATTAGGTTATTTTTATTATTTAAATGTTATATTTTGATGTCGAGAGGCTTGTTATTTCCTAAAAGTCACCTGTTATA
Organism: Orbicella franksi; assembly: GCF_964199315.1. NCBI lineage: Eukaryota > Metazoa > Cnidaria > Anthozoa > Scleractinia > Merulinidae > Orbicella > Orbicella franksi. The sequence goes on from NC_138150.1 coordinate 7,263,641, forward strand.
AATATTTTACTGGACCCCTATTGACACCAGCCTAGTGTTGAAAGGGCCACCCAGCACAATTAAAAGATGGCGTGAATTGACTTGAAACAACAAAGAAAGAATTGTGTTCATTCAGCCCTGAACGAATGTCACACCCTCAAAAGACTGTGAGTTGAGATACTGAAGGATAATATATCACTGAACTTGTTTGAATTCATATTTACTGTTTATCCATCATAACGTCCCTACCCCACTCCCTTTCCAGGAAATATGGGGTCTATATATTTCAAGTACATTATTGTGATGGGTAGGGCTTAGTATAGCGTACTTGATAAATGATTCTTACAGTGTATGAATTCGTGCCTGGGTGGCCTCGGTAAAAAATGCACAGGTAATACAGTATGAAATTTATTGTCTTGGTTGTTTGGTTTGGTTGGCGGGGACTTTAATAAGGGAATGAACGTGATATATTTCTTTCTATTTTTTTTTTCTATTTGAGAGGGAGGGTTATATAGTAGATGCATGATTTATGGCATTTGTTTTGGTCAAAGATCATAGCACACAGTATTTGTTACATCAAACCCCACTGTCGCCCCCTGTGATGGCAAAGTTAAACAATGATAAATAATCGAAAATGAACCGCTTGTCATATCACACACAGGTACTGTATGGAGATTCATGTAAATCTGTCTGAAGTGTACTTTGGATTACGATGGCAGCTGCTGCACCTTCACCCTTGGCCAGCTCTGTAGAGAAGACAAATGGAGCCAAGCTGAGCAGACTTCTAATTGATGGTGGAACGACAGTTCTGAGGAACGTGTTTGATGGTTTTCATCCTCCTGCAAACCTCGCAGCTGACCTCAACGCCAACCGTCTGATCTTAAACAATCTACACAAGAAAAAGGTTTTACATAAACCTCAGTGGGATTTACTGTTCCCACCTGGTGGAGCAACACCAGATTCTAACACTTTTGATATCACTCTTCTCTTTCTTCTTCTGACCAACATTTGTGGACTATCCCCTCCCCCTTCAGGGTGGCACAAACCACCACTTTCAAGTGACACCTCTCTTGAGGCTAACCTTGCTCGCATTAAGCTATATCGTAATAAGCTCTATGGCCACGTGACATCGACCGGCGTCAAAACAGATGAGTTTGATATCAAATGGAAGGAAATCAGAAAGGTTCTTGTTGCTCTTGGGTTGAATCCAGCAGAAGTGGCCAGATTAAAGGCAGCACCTTGTGGGGAAGATTATGTCAGCGCTGTTATCGAGTGGGTTAAAAGTGACGAGGAGATTAACTCACAGCTGACAGAAGTACGGAGGACCCAACATGAAGCGCGACAGAAGCAAGAGGAAGACCACAAAACTCTTCAAGATACACACCAGGCAGTTCAAGATGTACGACAGATCCACCAAGATACGCACCAAGTGGTTAACGAAATGTGGACAACGCAGCAAGAGGTACGCCAGAAACAAGAAGAAGATCACAGAACTCTTCAGGATACACACAAGGCAGTTGAAGATGTACGACAGATCCACAAAGATACACACCAGGCAGTTGAAGATGTACGACAGATTTACCAAGATACACACCAAGTGGTTGAAGATGTACGACAGATCCACAAAGATACACACCAAGTGGTTCAAGACATTTGGACAGCCCAACAAGAAGTGACGAAAACACAAAAGAAGAATCTTGAAACGTTACAGGAAGTCAATGGGAAGGTCGAAAAAATGAAAGAAAGAAGTAACGAAGACAACCACGATGAAATGCTCAGAAAACTAGCAGAGGTTAATTCCCAGAAAGTTATCGATGATCACGCAGAAAAATACCAAGAGGGAACACGTGTGTTTTTCTTTGAAAGCGTCGAGAAATGGTTAGATGACAGAAGTTCTCCAAACCGAGTAATGGTGATCAGTGGAAATGCAGGAATGGGCAAATCTGTGATCGCAGCTGTTATTTGTAAAAGAATGCGGGAGGCTGGCAGACTGTCAGGGAGTCACTTTTGTCAGCATGACAAAGCACGCTACAGAAATCCCAAGGTGATGCTTCAGTCTTTGGCTTGTCAACTGTCTTATTCCTTGCCAGAATACAAGGACGCGCTTGTGAAAACGCTCTCCAGAAATCTGGGTGTAGAGCTCAACAATATGGAAGTCAAGGACCTCTTTGATTTGCTGTTTGACGAAGTTCTAAGCAAGTTGGAAGACCCGGGCAGGAACATTCTCTTGGTAGTAGACGGACTCGACGAAAGTGAATATGAAGGACGTAATGAGCTGCTGGATGTTATTTCCAATCACTTCATAAAGCTTCCACGTTGGATTCGATTTCTAGTTACAACCCGACCAGAGATAAACATTGCGGACAGTCTTGAAAGTTTCAAACCTCTTCAGCTGGAGCCAAACGATGCAGAGAACTTAATGGACATAAAGCTGTTATTTGAAAAGCAACTAAGCGATGTGATTCCACAGGACCATCAAGAAACCATCATAAATGAACTTGTTAAAAAGTCCGAAGGACTCATTTTGTATGCTTATTTGCTTGTACATTTCATCAAAGAGAATGTCTCACTTCTCACTCCTGAACAGCTGGACAGCACTTTACCCTCGGGTATTTCATCTGTTTACCAAACATATTTTCAACGTCTGGAAACGGAGCTTTGCAAAGAGCTGAAGATCAAAGAAGAACAGTTTTTGAGTTTCCTGAGTGCTCTCACAGCTGCAAGAGAACCGTTGTTGCTTGACTTCGTCAGTAAATTGATGCTTCCGGGTACAAGTTCTTCAGCTGATCGGCGGAAAGTGAGGAAGGCGATCGTCTGTATTTCAACACTTTTACCTATACGAGATGACCGTATTCACTTCTTTCACAAGTCCGTTAAGGACTGGTTGACTGATACCTCTTGTTATGGGCAGCACGACTTCACAGTGGATGAGACAGAAGGCCATCGAATCCTTTCCGAACTCTGCACTCACGAACTTGATGATATTGAGCGGAAAGGTGTTCGTAGTACACAGTTCAGTAGCGCTGCAAAGTACGCCCTGCAACATGGCGTACAGCACATGCTACATTTGGTAGAAGATGCTAGAGCGTGTGAGGTAGTAATGAAGTATGTAGTAGACTTAGAGCTCGTGTATGCAAAACTGTGTGTATCCAGTGGAGGAGCATCTGAAGATATTTTATCGATTCAAAAACAGAAAATTTTTCAAGTGCTCTCTGAAGATACTAAGGGTAGATTGAATGCCTTAATGTTCCTATTACGAAAGTACTACGACAAATTTAGAAATCATCCTGACCAATTTTTCCAAACTGTGCTGAATGAGGGAGGAACAGCACTATCTCCTTTGGCATCGAACCTGTTGCACACCAAATATCCAGAAAAAGCGTACATGGAATTCGTTCACAAGCAGACGCAGCAGGGAGCTCTCATAGCGCAGTTTCAATGTTCATCTGAAGTGGCTTGTTTTGATGTTTCACCACAGTCAGACTACATGGTGTGTGAATGCAGAGACGGAACGATACAGCTGTGGTCGCTTCGTACTGGTAAGCAAGTTTGGATACGTCCTGTGATTGTTGCAAAAGATTGCTGGAGTAATTTTGCAGCATTTAGGAAGTCGCCATCTTCACTTGTCTTTTCATGTTACCGCTCAGTTGTTTTCCATCCTGAAGAGAACATTGTCTTACCAGGAGTCCTTAGCCATGCCTATACTTTTGACGGAGATCTGAAAGCATTGTTTCCACAAAGCCTCTGCCGTTTCACAGTTTGTTCAATTTCAGGAGACAAGACCACGATGCTGACTGATTGCCCAGACGACGCAAAATGCATTATTATGTGGAGTCTGAAGAATGGTACAGAGATTACTCGGACTACCAGAAATGATGAAGTTTTATCTTTTGCGTGGTCACCAGATGGAAGGCTACTGGCTATTTCCCATTCCACGGGTTTAATTTGTTTTGTTGATGTCAGGGATGGATTTAGAACAGTAGCAGAACACTATTTTGAAAACGATCAAGTTTGTGGAATGATTACGTTCTCACCTGACTGTCGATCTCTCATTTGTTGTCATGGGACACTGGGAGATCTCACTCTTGGTCTACATTATCGTTTGAATGTCAATACAGTGGAACACCCCAGCTGTACCTTAGATGTTTTGAATGGCTTGTCGTCTTGGGAATTGGAATCACCCGGTGTGGCTGGCTTTTTGTTAGGAGATCCTGTTTTGCCCTGGGATGGTGAGTTTGCTTTTGTGTTACATGTAGATGCGCTAACAGTATTGAAAGATCATTGCTACCGTCGTGTCTTAGAGATGCTGAATATCAATGAACTACGCAAAATTGTGAGGAAAACAAGAACTGACGAAGTAATTCATCTTTTGCCCTCTCGGTTTCGCACAATGATGAGAATGATGAGGGTCGCACTGTCTTTGACTGGGGAAACCGTTTATGTTCTCAGTGGTTGTGCGAGAAATGCAATGGTTACGGCTTGGGACGTTTCAAGTGAGGAACCCGTTGGCCAGGTCGATTTTTTCGAGAATTCATGTTTTGAAGCTCGCTTGAAAGAAGGTGTCCTACTATCAACAGCAAATGGTTGTCTTGAGTTGTGGAATTTTGAATTGTCAAACTGCATCCGACGCTGGCCTAACTTGGTTCAACCCATGGAATTCACACAGATAGTCCCCATATCAGAAGAGCGGGTGGCGTTAAGAAGTGAGAAAAAAGTGATCATCCTGAATACCACAACCTCAGAGATCGTGTCGATTCCAGTTGATCGTAGATATTTTGTCACATGTAACAGTAAATGTCAGGTGTTAACCTACAGCTCCGATTCACTTCAGTTGTTAGATGGACAAAGTACTCTCTGGAAAACCGATCTCCGTCTCCCAAGGAGAGGTTTACCCCCGATTGATTCCGTTGGAGTGTTTTCACTTTCTGAACAGTTTGTTGTCATTTTGGCCATAACAGAAGTGGTTGACGTAGGAGTGTACGTCCTTGATGCATTTTCAGGAAGAATACTACACATTTTATGCAAACGCGTTAGGCGTCTGTTTGGTTGCCAATTTGTCAGTGAAGAGGAATGTGTTATCCTCTCCGAGGGTGCCATAGAAGGTTCTACCCTTCGACTATTTAACATTGAGTCTGGTGACGTGCTGAGCGTAATCGACCTGCAAAGAAAACCGTCTCATTTAGCAGTCTGTCCTCGTAAACGTCTCCTCGCCATTGACCAAAGTGACTCTGAACTCGGATTTGAACTTATCCAAGTGCATTTGCCCCGAGATAAAGACAGCAGGAATAACAAAAGGTGAACCTTAACGAAAAAAATTAGATGTTTTACAAGTCAATGACTCATCAAACAGTGTTTTATTTTGATACATTGCGTTACCCAGTATCTGATGTTTTACTTCGAGCTCATGTGCAAACCACAAGTTACGTGTAGTCTATATCTTATAATACATTTTTTCGCTGGATTTTAAATTAACCATTTTTAAGAAATGTGTGTTATTGTATCACTCCAGTCGATCAACGTGGAATCTTAGTGCGATTTTGAGTGTTACTGATTTGGTGTTACGTAAACAATTGTTGCTTGGCAATTGTGTTTTGTTGTCTCAATTTTTCACCGCAAAGGTGAGAAGAAGCACAAAATCACAATGAATTAGAACAGTTTGTTTTATGTTTTAAGTGTATTACAAGGGATTTCAGTGTTACTTTAGTTATGGATTTACTAGAGCGATTTTCTCTTGAATCTATAAACAATATCCTCAATGTAGCGCGAAAATATCCTCGGATATTTTCCGCAGACATTATCTATTCCGAGAAGCGAACAGTTTCCGAGAGCGTAGCTAGAGGAACAGATAATGTCCGTGGAAAAATATCCAAGCATATTTTCCCGCTAAATAGAGGCTATTGTGTTTATTATTTTGCACCACGCACGCAGTTTTGAAAATTGCGGAATATCAATCCGATATTCCTCAGTTTTAGCTGGCCCTTAATCAGTCTCTGACTCGCTTAGACCATTCGCACGCGAGCGAAAATATTTGATGGATTATAACGACAGTTATTAGCATTTCCTTTGGTTTAACTCATTTGCACACTTTTTTTTTTCTCGCGCTTCGCATCTACATGTATTTGTTTCGAGGTTTGACTGATTCACTGGATTGCCTGTGTTCTTTGTGATCTGCATAAGTGATTACTTTGGTTTTGGTTTTACGACACTCAATTGAAAACCGCTCTTAACTCTCTTTATACAACTTGACGTAAAACTATTATTCATAGGATAGAATAGCAACCTCTTTCTTCTGTTAAAGGATCTTTGTTATTATTTTTAACAGGATGCCGGCCAACACACCACAGGTCGAAAAGAGCCCAGGAAATAGCAGACGGTATGCTGTTAGTGTAGATTTTTTAGCGGCATTTTCACCCTTTTTTTTTAACCGCTCTTGGTATCGGCTTCATATATTTGTTTCGAGTTTTAATTGGTTGACTAGATTGCCTGTGTTCTTTGTGACCTGTGTGAGTGATTTCTTTGGTTTTGGACACTCAATTAAAAACCGCTCTTAACTCTCTTTATGCAACTTGACGTAAAACTATTATTCATAGGATAGAATAGCAACCTCTTTCTTCTGTTAAAGGATCTTTGTTATTATTTTTAACAGGATGCCGGCCAACACACCACAGGTCGAAAAGAGCCCAGGAAATAGCAGACGGTATGCTGTTAGTGTAGATTTTTTAGCGGCATTTTCACCCTTTTTTTAACCGCTCTTGGTATCGGCTTCATGTATTTGTTTCGAGTTTTGATTGGTTGACTAGATTGCCTGTGTTCTTTGTGACCTGTGTGAGTGATTTCTTTGGTTTTGGACACTCAATTAAAAACCGCTCTGAACTCTCTTTATACAACTTGACTTAAAACTATTATTCATAGGATGGAATGACAACCTGTTTCTTCTGGTAAAGGATCTTTGTTATTATTTTTAACAGGATGCCGACCAACACACCACAGGTCGAAAAGAGCTCAGGAAATAGGAGACGGTATGCTGTTTGTGTAGATTTTTTTAGGGGCATTATAGGGACCGTTCATTTTTTATCAGGTAGGTGGGGCTGGTGGGATTTGGGGGGGGGGGGGGCATGCGAAAAAAAATGGCTTTCGAGGGGGGGCCATCCCAAAAAAATAAGGGAAAAAGGGGGGGTCACGTGAAATAATTTAGTAAAACTTTAAAATGGCATAATGTTTGAATATCAAAAAAATTGCTATAGAATAAACATAGAAGGCAGGATACAAATTTATTACAAACTTTCCTTCTGCTTTAAAAAAACGTTTGGCGACAAAAAACGCATTTGTAGCTATTGAAAAGAAGTATTTTACACTGTTATTTTCGAATGCAACTTTCACTGGCACTCATCTTCATCTCCGCTGTCGTCGAGTTCTTCGTCGCCGCTTGTGCTGCTATGGGAGTCTCTTTCACCGATGCTGCAAGAAGCAGCAATGCTTTCCGTCAGAGTGTACTCTTCAGGGTACATGAAGGTGTAAACATAATCTCTGACTTCCTGCTCAAGGTTGGTGGTGATTCTGCTTCTTGCAGCATTGGTGAAATAATTCCCCTCCAAGAGCTGTGCGATTTATGGCCCATCTCTTCTAAATAACGACGTGGCAACATCCTCAACTTTAATACACCCTTCCGGGACGGCCGTTCTAGGAGGGTACACAAGGCATTGTGGAAGATCATTTCCTAGCGGGTTTCCAACACAGATTCCATAAACTCGTTGGACGTTGTTTTCAGTCCGCTTCCTCTTTCTTTCATTTGACTTTCTGTGGTTTTCTTTTTTCCTTCTCCTTTTGTTGATGTGCTGTGCATGTTTGAGTATGCCCTTGAATATGCTGTTATAATTGCTCTTATTTTCTAGTGCTTCCATATCCTGCGTGACCTTCGTCAACTTAGCTTCTATACGTTTGATCTGTTTTACATTAAAACTGTGGGCATTCATCAATTCAGATGAGGGTGATGCCAATGAGAGGCCAAATGCCACACGCTCAGGGCGAGCCATAACTAGGAGATCCGAAATTGACTTCTCTTTCTTTTGATTTGTTTTTCAAACAACAGCTCTCTGTAGTATAGGGATTGTAAATATTGTCTTCACAGTGAGCACAAAACGTGAAGTAGGGGGATAATAGAGAAATATTAAAAAAAGTTGAAATCTAAATATTGTTTGTTCAATTGTTTTTTTTTGGGGGGGGTGGTCATCCCAAAAAATGACCGCTATAAGGGGGGGGGGCACGTGAAAAAATTGGTAAGCTGACGGGGGGTCATGCGATTTTTAAATGGTGCTTCCCAAATCCCACCAGCCCCCCCTCCCTCATAAAAAATGAACGGTCCCTTATCCAATCAAGTTTCAAGCTCAAGCCTATTGTTCACTCAGTTTTTTTATTTAATTTTATATTTCTTGGTTCTTTCTTGTTGACTACTTGAAGCATGCAAACTGGATTTCTATAGTCTGTTACATGCTCTCTGGGAGAAAGCTAAAATATTAAACTCACGTCTTAGCGAATTTGTAGATAGTAATCACGTGACTCGTTTAGAACAATCGCACGCGAACGAAAACATTTGATGGATTATAACTACAGTTATTGGCATTTCCTTTGGTTTAACTCATTTGCATACTTATTTTTACCGCTCTTCGCATCGGCTACATGTATTTTTTTCAAGTTTTGATTGGTTGACGAGATTGCCTGTGTTCTTTGTGAACTGTGTGAGTGATTTCTTTGGTTTTGGACACTCAATTGAAAACCTCTCTGAACTCTCTTTATACAGCTTGACTTAAAACTATTATTCTTAGGATGGAATGACAACTTTCCTTTGTGAAAGGCTCTTTGTTATTATTTTTAACAGGATGCCGACCAACACACCACAGGTCGAAAAGAGCCCAGGAAATAGGAGACGGTATGCTGTTAGTGTAGACGTTTTAGGGGCATTTTATCCAATCAAGTTATTGTAGTGAAACATCCAACACGCTATGCTAGTATCCTTTAATTGAAGCCACGAAATGTACAACTTAAACGGTGAAACCGATGAAGGCGGTGAAAGCGATTAAAAGCGAGCGGTTGCTACAAACAAAATAAATTACAAGTTCTGAATGAATACAGTAAACGAAACAGAAATAACGAGCCAAAGGTAGAGGATACTAACAAACGTTGTATGACTAGGACGGCTAAGAACACGATAGAGGAAAGCTGGGAAGACGGTCAATTGAAATAAGATGACTGTAACGTCGCGATGGAAATGCAGAAATACACTAGAAAAACGCATACAAAAAGGGACTTAAACAAAAGGAAATTATCCGAAGAAACCTGACAGAATATTGATTACGTGAAAGCGGCGAAATAAACGGAAAGAATGTGATGATGACGAAGAGAAAGCGCGTACAAACGGAAAAAATAACAAAAGAATTAAATGCGGCTACACGGCGGTAACACAAGTTTCAAGCTCAAGCCTATTGTTCACTCAATTTTTTTTTTAAATTTTATATTTCTCGGTTCTTTTTTGTTGGCTACTTAATGCATGCAAGCTGGATTTCTTTGGTCTGTTACATGCTCTCTAGCAGAAAGCTAAAATACTAAACTCACGTGTTAGCGAAATTGCATATAGTAATCACGTGACTCGTTTAGACCAATGGCACGCTAGCGGAAATATTTGATGGATCATAACGACAGTTATTGGCATTTCCTTTGGCTTAACTCATGTGCATTCTTTTTTTTTACTGCTCTTCGCATCGGCTACATGTATTTGTTTCGAGTTTTGATTGGTTCAGTGGATTGTCTATGTTCTTTGTGACCTGTGTGAGTGATTTCTGTGGTTTTGGACACTCAATTGAAAACCTCTCTTAACTCTCTTTATACAACTTGACTTAAAACTATTATACATAGGATACAATGACAAATGCTTTCTTGTGTTAAAGGCTCTTTGTTATTATTTTTAACAGGATGCCGGCCAACAAACCACAGATCAAAAAGAGCCCAGGAAATAAGAGACGGTATGCTGTTACTGTAGATCTTTTAGGGGCGTTTTGTCCAATCAAGTTTCAAGCTTAAGCCTATTGTTCACTCATTTTTTTTTTTTTTTTTTTTTTTGGATTTTATATTTCTTCGTTTTTTTCTTGTTGACTAATTAATGCACGGAAACTGGATTTCCATGGTCTGTTACATGCTCTCAAGTAGAAAGCTAAAATATTAAACTCACGTCTTAGCGAAATTGCAGATAGTAATCACGTTACTCATTTAGACCAATCGCACGCGAGCGAAATATTTTGATGGATTATAACGACACAGTTATTGACATTTGCGTTGGTGTAAGGTGGCTGGTACCAGTTTTCTCGCACGGGGAGTAGATCACCATCGTGCGTCACGCGTGAGTAACACGCACGATAGAGGCGCGAGATTTAAAACCCGAAAGACCAAACAAATATGGCGTAGCACGGCTTTTTTCACGCAAGGTCACTTTTGTAGTGTTGGAGACAAAATTCGCATATAAAGAAGGCTTTACCTGCTAGAACAACTTTAGTCAATTCTGTGTATTTAAGAAAAATTGTTTCGGGAATTCAATGTTTCCCAAATTTCAAAGGCAACTCGATCGATCATGACAGCCACCGGGAGCGTATAAAGAACTCGCAAAACAGCAAATCTACCCAGAAATTGTGTAAAAATCCTACAGAGTAAGCCCAGGAGGTTGTCTTTAACGACAACTACAACTGTAAATGATGTTTTAGCAGCAAACAAAACGGAACGCTTGTTCGGAGCCCGCTCGCCTGCACGGGCACACGAAGCAGTTAGCGGTAGTCAAAACAGCTCATGAGCAGCTGTTGATCTTATAAAGTCTGGACTTTTGAATGCGTGTCTACGCGCGTGGGAATAACAGAACTCGCGAAGGCTTTTACATGAAAACAAGCCCGGTGACCCCTTTTTTTATTGTCTTAATATAATATCATCATCGAGAGGAAACGTCAGAAAAAAATTAAAAAAGTCTACGGAAGGAAATTTGCACTTTGTGCAAATTGTCGTTTTTCCAAGTTTACAAGAAATCGGCTCCGTAAAATTATTTCAAAATTGTTGTGCATTTTCATTTTCAGATCCCAAAAGTTATTGATTTGAAAAAAAAATCGGGGTCACCGGGTTAACTTTTTAGTTATGAGTGACATAAGCGAAAAATCAGGTCTGGAAAATCCTTTTGGAATGTTGCCATGGTAACTGCTGACGACAAAATAACAGCTGGTTTAGGTCAAGTATAAATTATTTAATCCAAACCTATAAAAATATTACAGTGGCCTCGGTCTGCCTTTTTGTTCTATTCTTACAAAGTTATGAGCCGTCAAAAACCTAAAAACTGGTACGAGCCACCTTAACTCATTTACACAATTTTTTTTCACCGCTCCTCGCATCGGCTACATGTGTCTAATTCGAGTTTTGGTTGGTTGACTAGATTGCCTGTGTTCTTTGTGATCTGTGTGTGTTTTCTTTGGTTTTCGACACTCAATTGAAAACCGCTCTTAACTCTCTTTATACAACTTGACTTGAAACTATTATTCATAGGATGGAATGACAACCTCTTTCTTCTGTTGAAGGTTCTTTGTTATTATTTTTAACAGGATGCCAGCCAACACACCACAGATCGAGAAGACACCAGGAAATAGGAGACGGTACGCTGCTAGTGTAGATATTTTAGGGGCATTTTATCCAATTAAGTTTCAAGCTCAAGCCTATTGCTCTCTCAATTTTAAAAAAAAAAAAAACACATATATATTTCTTGGTTCTGGATATCCTTGGCCTGTTACACGCTCTCTAGGAGAAAGCTAAAATGTGAAACTCACGTCTTAGCGAAATTGCAGATAGTAAACTCGTGACTCATTTAGACCAATCGCACGCGAGCGAAAATATTTGATGGATTATAACGACAGTTATTGGCATTTCCTTTGGCTTGACGTATTTTGTACACTGTTTTTTTACCGCTCTTCACATCGGCTACATGTATTTGTTTCGAGTTTTGATTGTTTCACTGGATTGCCTGTGTTCTTTGTGATCTGTGTGAGTGATTACTTTGGTTTTGGACACTCAATTGAAAACCGCTCTCAACTCTCTGTATACAACTTGACTTAAAACTATTATTCATAGGATGGAATGACAACCTCTTGCTTGTGTTAAAGGCTCTTTGTTATTATTTTTAACAGGATGCCGACCAACACACCACAGATCAAAAAGAGCTCAGGAAATAAGAGACGGTATGCTGTTAGTGTACATTTTTTAGGGGCATTTTATTCAATCAAGTTTCAAGCTCAAGCCTATTGTTCACTCGATTCTTTTTTTAAATTTTATATTTCTTGGTTCATTCTTGTTGGCTACTTAATGCATTCAAACTGTATTTTCATGGTCTGTTACACGCTTTCTAGCAGAAAGCTAAAATATTAAACTCACGTTTTAGCGAAATTGCGGGTAGTAAAGTCTATGCTCCTATCCACACCCTGTCATGGGTATGATGTCTTCTTTTTAACTTGATGAATTATTTCAAAATGACTTCTTGAATGCTTCAGGAAACGTGGACAATACCAGACAAAGCACGTCAGACCTAAAACATAACCTTTCCTTGTTCCCAGGACTTGGGGACTGTTAACGAGATTGAACTTCACCATTTTATGGTAAACGTTTTGATCTTTGTTGCTTGTGCTCAAGTAGATAACTCACGTATGTTAAAGCTGTTTTTGAGTGATGTTCTTTAGAAATGCCCTTTATTTTGATAATTTGGATAAAAATTGCACGGGCCTGCCTCTCCCCCACCCCACCCCTTGTTGTTGTTTTTTTATCAAATAGTTTTGTTAGTACTATTTTTATGATTGCCTCTTGTGCTAATGTCTTCAATGTCGGTATCTTTTTTTCAGATGCATGCTTGTGTAGTGATGGCTGAATGACGCCGCTGCTTGACTATTACGACTGTGCACAACCTTAGCATGCTACGTCCGAGCCTGCAGGAAAGGCTGTTTGCGGTCACAGCGGAGAGCGTATGAAAGGAGCGAGTAGTGAGCACGAACCTCGCGTTTCTTGTTTCAAGAAGAAGTACAGCTAGAGTTTACCGTCGTTATGACCCCAGCAAACCTCACCCTACGTTCCATGGACTCTCCTTACAATTTACCATGTCATTGATTTCAAAGGGAGACGCTGGAGCAGGCTCAAAACAAGCATTGGACTACACGGCTTCCTGACGAGGGCTGCATTATAACTGAACACGTCAAAGATAAAACTAGAATCTTTTCTCTATACTAGGACAGAAAACGTTCAAAACAGCAACAAATATGAACACAGTTGTAGAATAAATCACCGCCTTCTTAGTAAACTTTAAAATAAGTTCAATAACTCGAGAATACAGCTTGCTGGAGGGTAACCTCTCTTCCAAGTCATTGATTCAAGTAGGTCTAAAGCAATTCCTTCCCGCGGCCAAAGGCTGACTTTTTATGTTAAAGTAAGCGAAACTTTTCACGATGTTAAATTCATGATCGGCACGTTAATATTCAGTAGCAAGAGCAATTAGTATCTTAGTTAAATTAGAGTAGTGTTCAGGGCTATCTTTGTAAATAGTGGATGCGGCCCAATTCAGTGTCCAGTTTACCTTGAGCGGCATCTCAAGCCAGTTGTATATACTCGGAGAAAACTTGGCACGTGTTTTTGACTTCGTAAATTAGGTAAGATGTTTTTCTGCGAGAGGAAACGGATATAACAATAGTTCTTTACAATCGTGATATTTCGTTAAATTTTTTTTTTTTTTTCTCTGTCAAGAAGAGTTTTGTGAAGTATTCAAACTACTGTAGTGTACATATTGTGAAGATACCAGTGTAGTGCATTGTTAAAATTTTTAAAAGGATGCGTTACTGTCAATGATCGTTAACGGAATACGTTGTTGGCACGTTTTTTGACTTCGTAAATTAGATAAGATTTTTTTTGATTGTAGAGTTAGCAGTAAAGATATAACAATATCTCTTTACAATCGTGATATTTCGCAAAATTGTCTTTTTCTCTCTGTCAAGAGGGGTTTTGTGAACTATTCAAATTACTGTAGTGTACATATTATGAGGATATCAGCCTAATGCTTTTTTACAATTTTCAAAACCCAGGATGCGCGTTACTGTCAGTAACTATTAATGTAATAGATAAGCAATTACCTAATATTAACTCGTGAACTTCTAAAAAAAGGTTCAAATAATTTAGTATAGGAACTTAGGGCCAGAGTTAAGTGATGGTCCACTAGATTCCAAATAGAGCGTTGTTGGTTATTTTGCGAAAGACGTTTCAAGTTTTCTTTTGTTGTCCATCTTGACCTGCTGAGTGAGATGTAAGCCTTTCTTCATTCCCAAAACAGTCTTTATCATGCTTAAAATATGACAACATTTCTAATTGGTGAGAAAAAAGAAATCATTAACCCATTGTATCGATATTGTGCCAAATTCTTACAACCATTACGATATAAAGTTATTATAATTGTTTCAGTAACAAGCTTTAAAATCAAAAGTGACGAGGAGTTGTGATGAGCTGATATGGTTGAAGTAATAATCCCCATTCAACAGCCATTACATAACTTAAGGTTGAATGCATGTTTCACAACAACTTGGAAAATGGCAACTTATCATGGAACCAAAATTCTTGTTACCTCCAATACTTGTCTTCTGCCCACCCACCTTCACCAGCTAGGTATCAACCCATTTTTCGGGGTCTTCGCTATCCATTCATGCTATCGTGATTTGGCTGGGAATTTACGGGGAAGCGCGCGTTTTCCACTGCTTTTCATGTCTCTCAGGTCGTTGGAAGCAGATATTTAACAATTATTGACGGGTTTGAGATTATTATCTTGCTTTATCAGTGGCTAGCAGATCGGCTATTTCGGCTTCGGGAAATAATTGATCTGCGAGACACTGACAAATTGCGATACTTTCTGATAACCGAGTTCAATAATTGTTTCACTAAGTTTTTTCATATTTCAGTAACTCTGACAGCTCAAGAAAGCGATCTGCAATTTTTCCCATAATTATGCACGAGGAGACTTATTTGTGGGCAGTTATTTACAGGTCACGTTGTGGTTGCGCTGCCAATGAAAAGGAAGAAAAAAAACCATGAAATCGTGATTGTTTTTTCAGGCTAAAGTGAATCAAGTCTGGAATGCAAAAAAATGTTAGTACGTAAAACTGTAATATTTTAATTCCACTACGCAATTGCATATTTTTGCTGGAATAACACCAATCTTATAACAAACAAAGTGTATCATTAACTGGGTACACACATGAGTTCTAACTGCCACATATGCTATAGTTATTATTATGAATAGGCTTCATTGTCTTTTTATTAACCCTTTGAATACCAACTACGCATATATGCGTAATTAATGGTCGAGCTCTTTGTACCACTTGTGACGTCATCAATTTAAATGTCATCAGATATTCTTGATAAGCAGATAGTAGTCCTAGGCTAGGCCTTTCCGCACAGTGGTCACGTTTAGATATCGACGACATTCCGAAGTCGAAAATCGAAAAACAACGTTATCAGTTTTGGTGCAAAAACGGTGGTAAAATGGTACACTACGCCTATGATTGATCAAGGTCCATTTCTAGGCTTCGCCCGTAATTAACATCCAACTTTTCACGGCAGCCAGAAAGAACATACAATGCAAAAGGTAGCCAGTGTAAAAGGGCCGAGAAAAACAGAAAGGAAAGGGGCAACAAACAAAATTGAGAACGGTTAATGGCAAAAACATAAATAAATAAATAAAAAATAAAAAAATAAGCTTAGGCTTATTTAGCGTCATGGCAGCTAAAAAACCTGACTAAACGGTTAGAAACGGTATTTTTTGGCGAAAGTTTGGTACTCAGAGGGTTAAACCTAGTGTATTGTAGTTTGGAAATGGACATTTGATGTGGACATGCCTAATTATAGTAAAGGCGAAAGTAAGGTTTTGGGAAAATTGGGAAATCTTCTCAAAAGTTTGGCTCTTTCCATTCCACCAAACATTTTGGAGCTTTCAAAACGGGGGACAAATGGTACGGTATAATTTCCTGGGAAAGGTTCCCAATTTTTTTTAAAGGATCAGCAGCTTCTGGCACGTTGTAATTTCACAATGTCTTTGAATAAGACTAAACGGAAATGAATTGGATTGGTTGTTGGTTCGCACTGTGTTTAAAAACTATTAATTAAAATATCAATCTTCATAGTACTTACAGTATAGTGGCGTCAAGTTGCTTATGTGCGCTGCAAAAACCTAGTTGGGCAAAAGGACGACATTTTACAGTTCCTTTTCGACTGTAAGCGGCTGAACAATATTGTTTTCCTGCAAGACCCTGAAGGACAATTTCCTACTCAGCTTCTCTTCTGATCGTCTAGATTCTTGGACTAAGATTTTCACAAATTCAACGTTGTTTTCCTCTCCAACAATTTCCAGTGGATTATCTGTTTCCAAGCATAGTCGATTACGGCATATACAGACCGAAAAAAGATTTTAACAAAGGAAATTTCAGCAGGAGTAAGATTTTGACCGGAAGTGGTATTCGCGCGTTTCTTTGTGAAGAGAGTTTCACTGAAAGTTCTCCCCGTAAGCCAGTTTCTAACTTCTTGAAGATCTTTAGGTGCTGTGATCGAACGGAGATCACTGAACCTGCGATACGTTCAGAAAGGAAGCCAGCATTAAATTATGAAATATCTCTTACTAACCGAGTTTTTTCCCCTTCGATTTATGGCCCGCGCGCTTCACGTTTGGGCCATAAATCGAAGGGGAAAAAACGAGGATCCGTAACTTACAGTACGGACCGAGAAAACGAGGTTAGTAAGATATTTATTATATCTGTACTGTGTGTCTGACGGGCTCAGGAACGATTTTTATTCACGCCGAACGGCTTCAAATTTCTGACGCACCTCGAAAGCAAAACGAGTCAATTTGAAATGTTTTTTAAGTCGTTAGCACGCTTTAAGATACAATTTAGAGTAAGACAAAGTTTTAAACTTTTACTTGCTATAAAAGTTAAGAACACTTGGCGATATATTACAAAACAGTTTTTCAACAAAACCAACTTTAAATTTGAGCGCGCCGTACAGGAGAGTACGGCCTGCTAAATTGACCAATCACAGCGCGCGTATTAACTAAGAGATATAATAAAAGAATCTTAGTTCAAGAGTCTAGCTATCAAATAATGTCTCCAGACTTATCTTTTTCCTCGTATTGAGGCTCCGAAGGCTAAACGGGAAAGGCGGCTCAGAGGATGACAACGTTGTTTTCTCGGGGAATCCCATTAGGCCTTGGGAGAGACGCATGGCGCCTCCAGTTCAATTTTTGTCTTCCTGGTTCTATGTTTACTTAGCAAAGACTGAAGGGCCGTCAACTACGCAGGACTCCTCTTAGATTGCGAGAAAGCTCTCTCGGCATTTGAAAAGTGGATGTCTATTCGCCCATTATCCAAACTGGTACTTCCCAACATCGCTTTCGTGACTAACACCTTTAAAGATTTGGCTTCCTCTAGAAGATGTCCGTCACAGATGAAGGCACGACGTATAATAAAAGAAATAAAAGATAAGAAACAACACCGCTGTGAAATACAATAAAATGCAATCGTAAAACAATGCTATTGATTTGTATCCGGTTGTTGGAGTAAAGATACAGGGTTTGAAGATAAAAGGACAGTGACCGCAAATTGCAAACCACAAACTACAACAAAACAGTCCCCGATTTTAATGAACAAAAAATATATATTATGGAACTAAACCAAAATATTTCAATTTTCGGCCCGATTGTGCTTTCTGGAAAAATTCAGATAAAATTAAAGAAAAAAACAATGTTTCTCGAGACTTACGGCATATACTGTAGACCAAACTCCCATTTTCCACAGTTTACACTGCGTGAAAAATGACGTGTCGTGACCCGGAAATCCCTCGATACGGACCCGTATTCTCCGAGAGGACGGGCAATTCCGGGAGTATCGTGTTCCGTAAAACGCAACTTGCCCGCCGCGTGTCAGGAACTTTATTTTTTTCCGTGCATTCGAACTTTATCCGTGGCAAGGAAAATCCGTTCCCCGGACACCTCATTGAAACGCAGCGTGTCAAGGCCCGGAAATTGTCTTATTCATCCTGATTTGCTAGGAATACCGGCGTACCGCAGGGCAAGCACAACCGATCAAGTTCAGAGTATTCTTACTCTCATCACGTATTATTACTTTGGGTTTCGACCGACGTTCCACGGTACTACAAGTATAACGGGAGTCCGCTACCCGAAATTCCACGGTACGTGAAGTGTCAGTATCGGATACTTCACGGTACGTTAAGTGTCACTGGAGATTCCCCTATCGGGTATTCCATGGTACGTAAAGTTTCACTCGAGATTCCCCTATCGGATATTCCATGGTACGTAAAGTTTCACTCGAGATTCCCCTATCGGGTATTCCATGGTACGTGAAGTGTCACTCGAGATTCCCCTATCGGGTATCCCATGGTACGTGAAGTTTCACTCGAGATTCCCTTATCGGGTATTCCATGGTACGTGAAGTTTCACTCGAGATTCCCCTATCGGGTATTCCATGGTACGTGAAGTGTCACTCGAGATTCCCCTATCGGGTATTCCATGGTACGTGAAGTTTCACTCGAGATTCCCCTATCGGGTATTCCATGGTACGTGAAGTTTAACTCGAGATTCCCCTATCGGGTATTCCATGGTACGTAAAGTTTCACTCGAGATTCCCCTATCGGGTATTCCATGGTACGTGAAGTGTCACTCGAGATTCCCCTATTGGGTATTCCATGGTACGCGAAGTGTCACTCGAGATTCCCCTATCAGGTATTCCATGGTACGTGAAGTTTCACTCGAGATTCCCCTATCGGGTATTCCATGGTACGTGAAGTTTCACTCGAGACTCCCCTATCGGGTATTCCATGGTACGTAAAGTTTCACTCGAGATTCCCCTATCGGATATTCCATGGTACGTGAAGTTTCACTCGAGACTCCCCTATTGGGTATTCCATGGTACGCGAAGTGTCACTCGAGATTTCCCTATCGGGTATTCCATGGTACGTGAAGTTTCACTCGAGATTCCCCTATTGGGTATTCCATGGTACGTAAAGTTTCACTCGAGACTCCCCTATTGGGTATTCCATAATACGTGAAGAGTCACTCGAGATTCCCCGATCGGATATTCCACGCGGTACGTGAAGTGTCATTTGGGATTCCCCTATCGGATATTTCACGGTACGTGAAGTGTCACTCGAGATTCCCTTATCGGATATTCCACGGTACGCGAGGCGTCCCCCGGGATATCCTATTGGATATTTCACGAAACGAAAGGTAGTTTAATGAAATTCCCAAAGTCAATGTCTCCTGAAAAGGTATTCTCCATCCCATGCATTCTTCTCCAAATTCCCATCTCACACCATTGATAACCATGTGACAAAAACAGAACAACCAAGCTTAACTTTTATATCTAAGTAGACCTTTTATTAAACAAATAAAGAGGCCTAAGCCGTGTATTACACTGTGATAAAACACGACGGGCATTTGAGAACAAGAGGAAAATGTAGAAAACACGAGCAGCAGGCGAGTGTTTTCTACATTTCTCGAGTGCTCTCAAATGTCCGGAGTGTTTTATCGCAGTGTAATACACGGCTTAGGCTTCTTCATTTGCTTTATGATGTAGAAATTTTCAAAAATAATACGACTTTTTCAATTTTCACAGACATGTTTCGACGGTAAATCCGTTATCGTCAGTATGACGGTTATGAAAGTTTACAGTGATTTAAAACGTGCCTGTTACAAATCACACGTTACATTGCGTTGGAAAACAATACGCTAGATAAATTTCGAAGTTAACGGAATTAAAAGATGCGCGCGCGCGTGCAGCTATAGGGAAAGCGTCAAATTGATGTGTTTGACCTGTTGACTAAGGTCAGGCTTTTCCCACTTGATGTACATAGACTCCTTAAGCTTAACTTGGTACTTGGTAGGTGCAGAGTCTAAGATCTCGAAGCAGTCTAAGTTGCAAGAGGTACGGCACGATTCTGAAGCCTGCAAATGCTAATAAACGTGAGAAGATCTGTCCGATGGCACGCGCGTGCTCGTACACGCGCGTGGAGAAATGTCGGCTTGTTTCGCCAACGTAACAAGCATTACAGCTTGTACAAGAAAATTTGTACACGATGCGCGTACGGCGCCTGTCAGGGAGAGGATCTTTCACGTTGAACAAGTTCTTAATTTTAAAGGTAGAGTAAACAAATTTGATGTCGATGGGTTTGCAGAATCGATTGATTAGCTTGCGCACCCTTTGTTGTGCAACACCCGAAAAATGCCCGATGTAGGGGATCTTGAAATAGTGCTTAGGCAACTCCTGTTTCTCGACACTTGTTGAAGGTCGTGTGTCGTTCCCTACTACTGCTCTCGAGACATAACGGTGGAGTAATACGTCTAATACATGATCGAGATAGAGATTTTTACGAAAAATAGTAAACAAATTCTGAAAATCATTGTGAAAACCCAACCACGTGTTGTTGATCTTAAAGGTCCTGTCAATGAGCGTTTTAACCAGCCCCATTTTGTAGCAAAGGGGTGTAAAGCTTAAAAAATTTGTAAGCAAACCCGTCAAGGTCTTTTTGCGGTATACGGTGGTGACAGGGAATTGTGGGGATTTGTTGTTTAATAGCACATCAAGAAAAGGAAGAACCTGGTTACTCTCCCTCTCCATAGTGAAATGAATCTTAGGATGTTG
Source organism: Orbicella franksi (assembly GCF_964199315.1). NCBI lineage: Eukaryota > Metazoa > Cnidaria > Anthozoa > Scleractinia > Merulinidae > Orbicella > Orbicella franksi. The sequence goes on from NC_138150.1 coordinate 7,284,367, forward strand.
ATTGTTAATGAAATTAAAGAAAAGGTCAGCATCCCGTTCCGAGTTGAAAAGGCAAAAAGTGTCGTCCACATAACGACGGTAGAATAGAACCTGGGAATCCCTATACTGTTCCATCCAGACCTTCTCGTGGTGACCCATGAAAAGATTAGCAAGAACGGAGGCTAGGGGGGATATAGATATGATATAGATATAGATATAGATATATATAGGCTTTATGATATAGATTTTACACGCGCAAAACAATAAAACACGCTTTTTCTATGCTTTATACTCTGATAAAACTTGGGTTTTTGATAATGGATAATATAATTATTACATTTGCGGATGTTGAATCCGTGTGCACAACAACGTGACTATTCAAGAGTTAAAAGTTCACATTTTAGTACACTGTAACTAACAATAACTATCATTTTAAAATATTACTCCTTAATAAACAACGAATTATATCTTCGTAAATGTATATGGCTGTCTCACAAGGACTGGGAGCTTTCAATTCGCCAATTGGATTGGCTGAAATAGTTTTTGACCGCCGTCTAGATTTTCCATCTAGATCGGCATCTAGACTGATTACAGTTTGCGGTGAAAGAGTTCCAAAGTACAAATATATCGACTATTTTCTTTATAAATTTTTATGGAAGTGTCAAATAGCCTGATGAGAAAAAAAAAAAAGGAAAGAGGACGAGCAAGGCTGTTGTTGTTGATCGTAGTAGATGCGATAATAAAGTGTATTATTGTTTGTCGCACGATGTAGTCCCTTGAGATGTAGATCGAGACGTTTCGACTGCTTCCTGCTGGTCTTCTTCAGGCGATAAGGTCGACTGATTACGCGACACCATTTATATAACGAAGGTCGGCTGTGATTGGTGCATTTCGATCCTCCTATTGTTCCATAGTTTCAGCGAGTAGCTGTTCCCTCAGCGGTCCGCTGTTGTACCGTTTTCTGTTATGTTTTTTGATCGTGGACATCCATGCTTCGGGAATTTCAATTTCACTATCCCTGTTGATGTTATTAGGTTGATGTCTTATGTGGATAGCTTCCTTGACCCTACGTGTGTACCAGTTAGGATCTCGATCAACAAACTTGACCTTGTTTAGAAACGGCGAAGGTCCAGGTATGGGTAAGTCGCATATCCCTGTCGTGTTCTTTGATCCTCTCCTGCATAGGTCTTCCTGTTTCCTCGATGTAGACTTTGCCGCACTCGCAGGGAATCCTGTAGACTACGCCATCTTGTTTAGCTGTGTCCGTGGTGTTCTTTGGTGGCACTAAGTGTGACCGAAGTGTCGCGTCAGACTCGAAAACGATGCGAATGCCTTGTTGTTCTAGGCAGCGGTGGAGAGGCTCCGATACTCCTTGGACATAAAGTAAAATAGCAGTGGATTTAAACTCTGCTACGGGCTCTCCTCTTGGGGCTGTTCTCGTGTTTGTGATCTTCTGCACAAAAGAGGACGGATATCCGTTAGAAACAAGTACAGATGACAGGTGTTTCTTCTCTCCAGCGATTACTGATGGTTAAGTCACGAGACGTTTAACCCGGTCGTACAGACACTTTTCAATACCGCGCTTTACTGACTGAGTGTGGTGTGAATCATACGCTAGGTACTGATGAATAGGTGTTGACTTCCTGTAGACACCGGTGGTAAGGCGGCCACCTGTTTCTCTGTAAAATGACGTGTCGAGAAACGTGATCTTGCTGTTATTCTCGATCTCCATGGTGAAACGAGTTGATGGTTGTTGACTGTTTAGGTGTTGTAGGAAGACGTCAACTCTATCCCGATCCAGGATGGTGAAGGTGTCATGAACGTAGCGCTTCCAGATCTTAGGCTTGCAAGGTGCAGACTCTATTGCTTGTTCTTCAAATGTCTCGGCGCTCCCCATGGCTGCGCCGTCTCGTTCGTAAATCGATCCGTTTTACTGGAAGTATGTAGATCTTAATACAAGTTCCAAGAGGTCCGCGATTAATATTTGAACTGGAGTTAGCGTCGTGCGGTCAGCCAGGTCTGCGTCACTCCCCAGCTTCCGTAGCGCGGCTTGTACTCGATAGGTACGTTGGTAAACAGCGACTAGCCTCTGTGTCGAAGGGCACCATGATCTCGTGTTCCTGGATCTTTTCACTACCAATGGTGGATGCCAGGTGAGCTGAGTTTTTCACTGTGAAGTTCGAGTTGCCTGTTAGAGGAGATACAATTTTAGCCAAGAAAGCAGGCAAATTGTATACAAAGGTGTTGACACATGACGCAATTGGCCTAAGCGGTGTGTCGGCCTTGTGGATCTCAGGTAAACCATTTATCCTAGGTGGTTGTTTGTGTAGGGGTCTGATCTTGTTATAAAAAACCTCTGATATGTGTCCATTCCGCTTCAGGGTCAGCAGCTTCTCGGATAGTTTCCGGGTCAACCGGTCTGTCGGGTCTTTGTTGAGCAGCTGGTACGGTCCGGAGTCAATTAGCGGTGACCTTTTGGCGCGGTACATGTCAGCGTCCAGGATTACTCTGGTGCGACCTTTATCAGCCAGAAGGACCATGGTGGAGTTGTCCTCTTTTAGGCTTTTAAGGGTCTCCTGCTGTTCCTTCGTGGTGTTAGGCGTGGCTGGTCGTGCCCGTTGAAGGATGGTGTTGACAGCTCTCCTGACTGTGTCTGCTCGTTCCGTATCGAGTGGTCTAACTGCTAATTCAATGGTGATAATCTTGGTGGTTGGCACGCTCGCAGGAGTCACGACAAAATTCAGACCTTTCTTCAGTTAGGACACCTCAGCCTTGCTAAGGGTCCTACATGACAAGTTGATAACCCACTTAGCCCGGCCTTCGTGATATAAATGGTGCCACGTAGTCAGTCAACCTTACTGCCCGAACAGGACTAGCAGTAAGCAGTCGAAACGTCGCGATCTACATCTCAAGTGACTAAATCGTGAGACAAACGATAATACACTTTATTATTGCATCTACCACGACGAACAACAACATCCTTTTCCTCGACATATTTTGAAAATGAAACTGTTTCCCGTCAAATGCCATGAGCGGGCAACATTGCGAAAACTATGACGTCAAACGAGAAACAGTTCACTGATGTGAAGTTTATATGAAATAATTCATATATGAACTGCGGTTGTAGATGAAAGTGAAGAATGATCATCGCAGTTAATTTTCCAATTTAAGCAATTGGAAAGAAGAAGCCTGAAAAAATCAGGGCTTCAACGGGATTCGAACCCGTGACCTCCGCGATACCGGTGCGATGCTCTACCAACTGAGCTATGAAGCCACACATTGGGAGCGAGGTCAATTATTCTTCACTTTCATCTACAACCGCAGTTCATATATGAATTATTTCATATATACTTCACATCATTTCACTCCTCACGGGAAGATATGAACTCAACTAATTGACCTCGCTCCCAATGTCTGGCTTCATAGCTCAGTTGGTAGAGCATCGCACCGGTATCGCGGAGGTCACGGGTTCGAATCCCGTTGAAGCCCTGATTTTTTCAGGCTTCTTCTTTCCAATTGTTTAAATTGGAAAATTAACTGCGATGATCATTCTTCACTTTCAAGCAGTTCACTGTTACCCGCGAAAAGTTGACCGCTGTTGCACGTCATTTGTCTATAAAGTGATTATTTGTTTTCCACTGGTTTGACCCATTTGTTTTGCTATATAACAAATCACTTAATGACTGGTCCCTTGAGGAACAGTAAATTTTGTTTCCCTCGAATCTCAATGTTTGCTGATGACCATCAGCTGTACACATCAAATATGGATGCAAAGGAAGTGGAATTAACTCTTAATGCACAAGCAAGGCTAGCATCTCAGTGGTATAAGGAAAATTCACTTCTTGCAAACAAAGATGAATTTCTGGCAATGACACTAAATGCAAATAGGGAGGAAGCAATGTCAGTCACTATTACACTTGATTACACAGCACCGATAGAGCCCACTAATCTTATGAAACTCTTGGTTATTATTATAGACGATAAACTTAATTTTACCGAACATGTTAACTCAATTGTGGTTAAGGCAGGGAGACTTGTCGGTGTCATAATGCGCTTAAGAAATCTGAAAATTGTGTTTAGAATTTTAGACATATTCAAAGTTTGTATGTAGTTGTTTAGGTAGAAATTATTATATTATAGTACGTATTTTAAAATGTAAATGGAATTCTAGATTTGTATATATACTGTAACAAGTGACAGGTAATTTTAACTTAACTTAACTTAACTTGATTTAGTAGTAATTTTAGTAATTTTATTGGGAGCGTCCCGGATTAGTCGGCCTCCGGGCAGACTAGAAGTTTTAGACATTTCAATAAAGTTGATTGATTGATTGATTGATTGATTGATTGATTGATTGATCTCATTCCAGAGAAAGTCAAGCTTCAGCTTTAGAAGTCAGCAATTTTACTGCTCTGTTATATGGCACTCCATTAAAGCTTTTGATAGACGTAAACTAGCGGAGAGGATCCAAGAAAAGGCACTTAGAGCTATCTACCGCGACACAGCTTCAAGTTATGAAAAACTGTTAACTACTACTGGATTGCCAACAATGTTAAATCGAAGACTCCAGGATATAGCAATTTTAACGTTTAAAGTTAAGAACAACTTATGACCACAGTATATAATCGATCTTTTTAAAAGACAACAAAGCAACTTTAATTTGAGAAATATAGACTTTGTGATTAAGGATTCCAAAATTCAAGACAGTGACTTATGGAAAACATTCAGTGTAGTATTTGGGTTTAAAACTATGGGCCAGACTTCCTAATCATGTTAAATCATTCATGCATTTTGAAGAATTTTAAAAATAACATAAGGAAAAGGGATTTAATTGATGAAAGCAGCGGATGCAAATGTCATATGTGTTCAACTTGACTACTTTCTTCATTCTTATCATTCTTAGTTAACTTTATTTGTAACTTTATTCACTTTTGTATCCTTATTTTGATAGATAGGCTTTTATCTTGTAAATAATTATAGTGTTTAAAAATTGAATTTGTACATAGTCCTGATAAGTGTAGCTCGCTTTAGGTGTCTCCAATTAGCAGCAAAGCTAAGTTTCGTTGACACGTAAATAAAGTTATTATCCTAGCTTATTATCTTACCGAGAGCCTGGAACAGGCCACAAAACAGTCAATCTGCCTTAAAGCAGGCCAATAGGAGTTTTTAGTGTCTTTGGGTATTAGATCATTCTAAAGAATAAGGTAATCTGATTTTTTTCTGTTCCACATGATTTACAAGTATGAAAGGGGTGTTTCACAATCAAGGTATAGAGCCGTTAAGTTGTTGGTTTCTTTTTATATTCTTTGCCCTTTAAGTGCCTCAGGTGTCTGAAAAATTGTTGTCCGCAGTCCATGTCCTTATCAAAACAAGTCCATGTCTAGCAGAAGCTGAAAATTTCCCTGCTATAAAGTCTCTGTACACTAAAAACACTTCAAAATGAGGGATCCTTCTGTTATGTCTGATCAATATTCGTCATGCAGTGATTGTAACAGAGGTGTCCACAGAATATTACTAACCTCCGTTACTTCACAAATGGAACAAACCTAAGCGATTGAAATCAGTAAAGACTATCGGATCTGTGATCGTGGAATTGCTTCTTGATATTTAAATCATTAATCGACTTATGAACACTAACCACGGATCCTACATTTCAAAAGTAACGTTTTTTTCCTTTAAGCCCAGTAGAGAGGAGGGTTATGGATAAGAGGGCAACCTCCGTTACCTAAATATTTCTGCTTCACGTTTTAGCCATAGTGCTTAAGTTTTAATATAATACAGATGACCTTGAAACTATGTCGTTTTCAGAAAATCATTCCATTTGAACTAATTTTCTTGAAAATATTGAATATTAATCAGACAAATAGTAACCTCTTTTATCGAGTGTTACAGTAACCTCCTTTACCAGATGTTACGAAGTAACGTAATGCTGTTTGAAATAAGTTAAGAATTGACAGAGATAACCAATGAATGGCGATGCCAGTGTAACCTTGCAAAGGTCTCCAAAGCAAGTTAGTTTTCTGAAAAAGGCTGTAACACCTGATGCCTTTTCTGGCCATAATTGAGCCTCCTTTTCCCCCCGGACGATCAAAGCAACAGTACAGGCTGACTGATGAGACTGTTGCAATGACCGACAACCTGTTTACAAAGCATTAATCCAATATGCAACTTTACCAGGTCCGAATGTAAATGTTTATGACTAAGTAACTTCCGTCACCATTTCTGTTATGTGACTAACAATAATATTGGCATTTACATAAACAGCTTAATCCAAAGTTTTTCTTAAATTTTACCCAAGACGTAACATTTACCAGTTATATTTATCGACAACAGTTAACGTCAAGTGCAAGTGTACCCATAATGTATGAGAAAGTTATTGATAGTTTGTTTTGATAAACAGTTTAAACATCTTCACTGACTTTTGTATTACACTTAGTTTATAGATTCATCTGTCGAAGGAAAGCAAACATATGCTCAGATAAAAAGACACGAAAAATAGCTTGTTTTCATTATGCCGTGTAACCTCCGTTACCACAACCATTACCATTACAAAAGGTTCCCAACGGTAATAAGTGAATTCATTGAAGAAGTGTGTGATTGAAGTTGATTCATATATCGACACAGATACTATCAAAGGAAAAATAATGCATGTAGATCTTCTCTTGAAGTAATTAAAGGAAAACAAAGTATTTTGGACCTTTTTTCCTTAATTTTCCCTATTGTAAACTATGATCTCTTTGAAAGCTTAAAAAGGTAAAAAACGTGAACAAATTATGCTGATTTTACCGTCAAAATGCAAAGAAACCTTACATAAGCGTATGATTAAAATAAATTACACTGGTTTATGACATACCCTGCCCTGGACAATTTTCATAAAGGAGACGTCTTAAAATTTGTCCCTAATTTAACAAGTAGGACCCTATCAGTTGAAAGGCCATACATTTTTCCCTTCAACACATCACATGGCAATATTTTTCACAAATGTTTCCTGACATTGTACCAAATCTAAAAAAAAAGCTTGTTCAAGCCCTTAGATTGCATCAGTTTCTTTTCACTTTGCTGTTTCAGGCGGATTGGCTGAAAAACATCCACGCAATGCCCATGGTTACATCCGTGAAAGGACTGGATTCCACCTGTAAAAATAACTTGAGAGGGATTACCCTGGGAACAAGGCCCTTATTGGATCAACTCTCTTACTCCTCATTCTCTCTTGTGTCTGAATGGGTTAAAAAGGATAATGATTAATTCACGGTTCACAAGTCTTAAGCTATCCTATTCCGGTTTTTATGCACTTGTCCCTCTGGGACAGTCGTGAGCTTATAGCTCGTTTTGTTAACATTGACTGCTGGTGTCATGGTGTTTGGCCGTGTAGACATCACGCTTCCGCACATGCACATAGCCGGAGAGACTCCAAGTAAACAATCACACAACAACCATGGTTACATTCGTGGAAGAACTAAATAACAAGCTTGGGAATTATGGCGCGTTTTCAGGGTCAAAATAAAAACTAACTTTTCCACCTTTCCTTACCTGCTAAGTAAAATGTCTGTCATTTCCTGTCTTTGAAATTAGACAGTACGCATCTCTTTTGACCTCCGAAACAATACATTCCACGTTTCCTGAATACTAAAATCATAACATCCGGCATATTTTGACCTTTGAACAAAATTCTCCGCGTTTCCTGACTTCTCTCGAATTTTAAGTCCGGCATGTTCTGACTTTCAATGTAATTAGTTACCAAATACCGTACTACTTAGTTTAAACATCTCAACTAAACATCCCATGCCGGCACCTGACAAGCCATTTAGTTCATAATGAAATCTCGCTGCTGAGCCGACATTCTGATTTGCAAAATTTGTAAATGCGCGTTTTCTGACTTCTCGATTCTACCAGGCGTCTTTTCCGCGTAGGCGTGGATCCAACAATAATACACATAACATGTGATCAGGGTTTTCAAATTGAAATAAAGTAGCAGGAGGAAATCATAAAGTAGGCGGCAGACTCTAAGGTCATGATGTAGAGGAGCGCCGGAATGGCTTACCTCCTCCTGCACGGGGGGAGGGGGGGGGGGGGAGGGCAATGGGATGAAGACCGTGGAAAATTTGAAAATCTATTTGTCTTGAGAAGCATTTTGATGACTGAAAAGTGCTTTTGTTGGAGGCTACTGTACACTTTATTTTAACAAGGGTTTATTAAAAATTCCTTGAGGGGAGTCCATATTCTACCACTGCTTGTTGGAAAAGGCCAAGAACAGTAGCTGCGGTATTCTTTGTTCCAGCTCTAAGATATACTGGAAATCTTGTGCATCCATCAACTCCACCATGCACTACAATCTTCCATCTGAAACTTAAAATACATGAGTCCATACTTTGCTGTCCTTTCATGGATTCTGTCCTCACTACCAACAACTAGTCTCCTTCGTAGCCGTTTTTTGGGTGTCACGCAACGCTTCTTTGGAGAGAGCGTTGCGTGACATCCCCCCACCCCCCCCCCCAAAAAAAAACCGGCTGGGAAGGAGACTAACCAACAACCACCTGTATTAGAAACTAGGCGCAGTAAATCTGAATAAATTTTATTTATAATCAATTACGAATAAGGTTCACCTGATCAATTTATGATTCCCGTCTATGTGCCATGTGCCACAGTACACAGCTCTTGGTGTAAGGAATAGCCATCTCACTGCAAGTCCCTCCGGATCCGTTCTTTGCATGCATTCTCGGGCTCTCAGCTGGGGCACATTTATATTGCGAAACACTAGCTGCGATTGGACCCTCCGATATCCCGCATCTGGAAAATCCCTACGAAAGGATCTTACCATGTTATCAAGGTCATCATCACTAATGGTTGTCGTCCTGTCAGTAATGGAGATATTGTACTCCCGCATACGTCTTTTTATGGTACTCTCACTCACACCAAGGGCTCTGGACATGTCGGGTAAGTTGATTTCATAATCGGCAAGATATTGCAGCTGCTCCCGTGGAATCTCGAACCTAGGACGCCCAACCGTTCTAGGCTGGTTTGCTACTGCTGGGGAGGAATGATACCAATTCCGCTCTACCTCCGACAACATTCGCGTCACAGTGGCGAGTGAGGGTCGAACTGTATCAAACACCTGCATGTTGTCAGCAAGTCGAACCAAATGGCGAGAAATTTGTTCCAATCGGAACAGAACATAATCAGCCACATCTTCACTAACTGTGTCCTGTTGAAGTCTCCTTGCAAGGTCGAATGATGTATGGCGAAGACTGCTCAAGAATTGCTCTTATGCCGTCGACACCATTAATAAATCCAAGGGAAAACCCCCGGCCCCCTTGGGTCCTGGCACTAGGTTTGCATCAGGGGATCCAGGCTTGCGCGGAAAAGACGCCTGGTAGAATCGAGAAGTCAGAAAACGCGCATTTACAAATTTTGCAAATCAGAATGTCGGCTCAGCAGCGAGATTTCATTACGAACTAAATTGCTTGTCAGGTGTCAGTATGGGATGTTACGTTGAGATATTTAAACTAAATATTACGACATTTGGTAACTAATTACATTGAAAGTCAGAACATGCCGGACTTAAAATTCGAGAGAAGTCAGGAAACGCGGAGAATTTTGTTCAAAGGTCAAAATATGCCGGATGTTATGATTTTAGTATTCAGGAAACGCGGAATGTATTGTTTCGGAGGTCAAAAGAGATGCGTACTGTCTAATTTCAAAGACAGGAAATGACAGACATTTTACTTAGCAGGTAAGGAAAGGTGGAAAAGTTAGTTTTTAATTTTGACCCTGAAAACGCGCCATAGGGAATAAGGCGTCTGCTGGATTAACTCTCTTACTATTCATCCTCCCTTCTGCATAGGTTGGTAAGGATGATAATTAATCCACGGTTCAGAAGTCCATTCCATATTACATTCCAGATTGTATCCCCTGGCTTGAGGGCGCTGTGTCTTCTGGGACATTCTTGCTCTTGATTTACGCTCTAATTGATTTATGATTTATGACACTGACATTCTAACTCTTGATTTATGGTTGCATCTTGACATCTTGAGCTGTGACAGTGCATTTTTGGCTTCTTCTTCTTCTTCTTCTTCAAATAAAGGAGTGAAATTCAAGTTATTTTGCTGCGTGGTTAGTTTATAAACATTCATTTACACATTTTCTAACAGTGGGATTGTATTTCTTTAGTTTTTAACGACTCGTTGATCTGTTAAATGCAGAAAGCTAAGATCACTTCTGCTTTAGAAATTGCTGTGCTTTCAGTTCATAGACTTTGAAAGAAACTTTCGTCATTTACGAGCGTTGTTGTTATCTTCACAGTTCCCAGATTCAAGATGTGATGTTTCCTCGATTAATTCTTACTTCGGGTAAGCATGTTAGGAAAAGTGTGGATTAGGGTCCAGTGAAACTCAAGCTAGCTATAAACATGTAGTTGGGTTATTCAGCGCAGTGCACGTATATTGTTTTAGAGAGTAGTTATGTCAACAAGATAGGTTGGGTTTGCAAACCAAATGTTGATTAGATTGTTCAAATTGTAAAAGATATGAACTTGCAATTTGAGATAAACAGTGATTTATATTATTAAGTTGCACTTTGAACTTTAGAAAATGAAGTTGGTAACTTCAGGTATATTTTCAAGAAACTCTCTGAAATATTATTAAATTGTTTTCCTCAATACTTTGAAATCTAGTATTCAAATCTTCACTCTATTTAAAAAAATGTTTTTTTATCCTAGTAAATCACAACTTTTTTGGTTAAAATCTACTCATCCACATTATCCACACTTGAAATAGGGTTGAACTACTAAGTCTAAGAGGAAGTGGCTATTTCTAGTGTAAAGTCTCTTAAGGCATTGGGTTATATCCTTATTATGTTAGTGTCATGACACTTTCTTAAGTAATGCACCCTTAGTAAAGAGGCCCTGTTAGGGGGGGTATCCGTGTCCCCTGTCTGAAATTCGTCACCAGCCATGTCGGCATTTTGCAAGATTCCTATGTCGCCTGTTGGAATTTCGTCTCAGAGGAGTTGGGTCGGGAAATTTGACTTTGTTCGATTAAAACGAAGCTACACGTATAACACATCGTAATACCTTTGTTTATTAAAAAAAAAACCCGACACAGTGCTCTCAAGTCTCACGCATTGAGCATGAGGCTCACGCAAACGAATTCAATCTTGCGCTCTCACGCTGAAACTATTCTTTCTCCCGCATTGAAGGTTCCTTGCTGTTTTAGTCAATACATATATAATTAAGTATCTCTTTGGATATAACTTACTTCTTGCATGCTTTGCACTTGCTTCGAACACTTTTCAGCACTAGGAATTCTTATGCACAGTGAGCATTTCTCTGGTCAGTGGGTCTAATGATTACTTTAAGGTTACTTTTAAAGCATCACATTTCGACTCAGAATGAAGGAAAAGACTTCTTAGCTACTTCAATTTTTCAAAATTTTCTAAGGGGCTGGGGGCATGCTGGGGGGCATATTGGTGGCATGCTTTCTAAGGGCTTGGGCATGCTTTTGAGCACTGAAGTTGCTAACCTCCTAAGAGATGTGGGGTATGCTCACCCGGGAAATTTTGAAATTTAGACGTTTGGAATTGCTATTTTCAGCCATTTTCCAGTCAGTATTTCGACCTAAAGTACAATCGAACCTATGACTATTTTTACCATGTTTATGTTTAACAACCGTTCTTTAGCTCAAAATCTCAACGGCCTCAATCAGATAATCTCTCCATCTATAATCTTCCTTCGAATTTGGCGTAACCCTTACTTTCTGCTGAAGATGAGAAGACCTTGCCAGCTTTCCCCTGTCTCTCTTTTCCTTCCATAATGCCATTTGTTGATAATACAACTTCATATTTTTTTACTGGTGACCCACTGATAAAAATATGAAGCAGACTTTCAAAGATCTCTTTCCTTTTTCCTTAAGTGTGTTTTTAGGCATTTTAGGCCACTTCTCTCTCAGCCGAGAGTGAGAAAAAATACTCAGCAATGACGTTTTGGCATATATAAGAAAGCCTGTGTTTCACGACCCGTCGGCATCGCACGTGAGAGAGGAAAACACTTTTAAAACTCTGGAAATGCGTCTTCACTTTGACTCAGATGTTTAAAACAATCACTGCATTCTCAGTTCCGAAATTCATTGTTGGTCTATCTTGCCATTGCTGTCGCTTTCTCTATTTCACTGGAGTAGTCTGTCGTTCGTCGCCAATTCATAGCTCTCATGTCGCCATTTCAAGGCCGTGTCGCTTGTCAGAATTTACCCCTAACAGGGCCTCAGTAAAGGGTGGTTTCCTTTTTTAAGGGTAGAAAATTCGGATTATGTGTACTTAAGGCATCTGTCAGCCGAGTATTGCTCGATACTATCGACCGATATGTCAACTAACTCATGGCCGACATAGCGACCAATACTCGGTCGATATGTTGACTGACACTCGACGGACAGGCATGTCGTCTGACACTCGGCTGATACTTCGCCGACACTCGGCCGACACTTGACCGATACTTCTTCAACACTCAGCCAACACTACGCTCATTTGGGCAGCTCTTGTTTCTGACTTCTATCTTCTCTGCTCAAATATTATATAATCTTCTCTAGCCCTTTGAGAGTGTCTTTCGGCGGCCCTCGTCCATTTTTTACTTTTCATACTGGCGACATTCTTCTATCTCAAAGACTGTTTTTTCCAGCTATGCTTGTCGAGATCTCAAGTTGCAATAGATATGTATTCGAAATTACAGCAGTTTGAGCTGCATCCTTGCTCTATCAACATGTGAGCATAGACGGTAGAGACTCTTCTTTCGCGCCTCCTGTGGGGAGACGGCTGCTATGTCAGCAAAACAACAGTTAACAGTACACCGGTACCACCAACAGTCGACCATTACACCACCAAAAGTCAACCGATACACCAGCAACTGTTGATTGTAACATGTCAGTCGAGGTGTTGGCCTAGTGTTGACCGACATAACGACCGATAGTGTCGACCAACGGTCTTTTGACTTGACACAACACTCTGCCAACTCTCGGTTGACATATTGACCGCGTATCGGCTGATATGTCGACCGACTGTCAGTCAATATATGGGGCGATAGTATGGGCCGATAGTATTGGCCGATACTCGACCAATGGATGCCTTAAGTACACATGATCCAAAAATTCTTGTCTGAGAAGTCAATCCTAGTTTTAGGGAGACTGTTACTTTAAAATGAGACAAAAGACTTAGAAGCAGGGAAAAAGCCTACTTTTAGTGTGAAACTTCTTCAGCTTAGAGCATTTCACCAGCTCAAGGTGGCTCCCTATAGTTTTATGATCGTACCTGCGCTTAGCACAAAAGAAAGGTCAAGTAATCTGCGCACTGAAAGGAAAACGTCAGTGTTTTTCGAAATTTTATGACATCAACATGAGCACAAAAAGCAAAACTGACAGTGAATTTTCTCGCATTCCTTACAGTAAAATTCTGTAAAATTTGACAGACTGGTAATAAATATTTTACTTTAGTTGGAGCTCATTTTTCAGCAAAATCTATCTGACCAGTTTTTCTGCAGTGGTAAAAGACATAAATTTGCAAAAATCTAAAAAACTGCCAGTACAAACTCTACTTTTTTCGTGTTTAAAATCATATTTCACTGTATTCAATGTACCATAAAAATTTTGGAAAATTTCACCAAAGGAGATTCAAGAAAATCACAAATAAAGCCAATGCCAACGCATTTGTTTGGGCATTTAGAATTCAACATTAAAAGCCAAGATTTTAACAGAGATGATAGTACATCAACATATCATCATTGCTTATTACATTTCATAAGTTTGAAAGGACTGGGTGTAAAAACGAATTCCAAAACAGCAATCAAAACATAACACTAGCGTGTGCAACATGATAAATGATTACCCTATGGAGCCACCTTAAGAAGACTACATTTTGGTGTGAGGGTGTCTGCAATCGATTGAATTTGCCCTGACCTAAATGATTTGGTTTTTGTGTTGTTAAACCATGGACTATTTTGTGTCTTCATAGCACGCTATTTTGTTGAAGTCGTGTTTCCCATCAGGACCCCCATCGGGGCTCCCATCGGCTGTGTAGACCTGGAAATCATCTGTACAGCCAGTCTAGGCCGGGGTAATGAAATGTTGGTTTGTCAGGAGGGAGGAAAACTGGAGTGCCTAGAGACAAACCCTTGAAGCAAGGCCAGAATCAACAACAAACTGAACCCACAAATGACTAAGTTTACTGAGAACCCAGCAAAATGAACACAGTCCATTCATTTGGGACATGAACAAGCGATGAAACTGATGATCAGAAAATCAATTCAATTCATTTGATGAATCAATGCCAATCCATTTCCAGTTACTTAATTGGCGTAGATTGGCATTGGTCTATTGATGACCAACTGATAATCACTCAAAAGTGGTTGCTAATGTCATCAATAATTGTCATCACTGCGCTCTCTCCTTGCTTCTAATATCATTTTGATAATACAGTGTACATGTATTTAATTCTCACACAGGTCTCAAGGTGTGGAAGTCAAAGTCAGGATGTGAATATTAACATACTGCCTCTCATTTCTTAGGTATGAATTGATTGTAAACAGTTCAACAACTTCAATCAGGGCTACATGTCAATATCTGACAGCATAATTGTGACAAAAAAAAGAATCGAATCCGTTTATTTGTGATTGGACATTTAATGTTAGTTGAATGTTAATGTTACTTGGACCTTTAATGTTACTTTAATGTAACAAGTTTAATTACGTTCACATATTGTAACGTGATCCTAATCCAGTCTGTATCAAGATTTTTTGGGAGGGATTTCTTCACTGATTTACCCCCCCTCAACAGCAGGGGCAAATTACATCATGAGCGCATGCATGAAGTAACGTATTCACCATATAGATTCGAAGAAAGTATGTAGATTTCTGCTGTTAAGCTGTATGTATTTTGACCAGCTCACCATCAACAACAATTAACTATAACCTGCGTCATCAGAAAAGAATGTTTTGTAACTTGGTGTTAGCAAATGGCCATGAGTTGTGATAAGAAAACAAATCTTCCATGTAGCTCGGCGAATGGCTATGATGACCCTTAGATCTGTGGTCAGAAAATAAGTTTTCCGATTTGTAGCTCAGCAAATTCATTGTGCCCATAATTACACAGGCAGTGAGGCCTGGGTTCAAATTTCGACTCTCTCTTTTTCCTCATTCAGCCACGAATTGCCATCTTGGTCTCTTAAGTGCATGCATCACCTGATGTGTAAAGTAGGGCAGAAGTTGTTGTCGTTTAAAGTTAACATGGATTCCACGATTTCTAGGGTAGTGACATCACATACAAACAAACAAACCATTTGCGATAAACCCACACTAAAAGACATTAAGCGTTTTGGGAATGGGTCGGTCTGCAAGCCTTACGATAGATCAATAGGAGCGCACATTTTCAGTGAATTTATCAAGAATCGCGTTGTACCAAAGGAGTTATCAACTGGGGCTATCAACTCTTCAACTTGATAAAAAGCATCTTCAGAAGCGTCATCGTATTTTTAGGTGTGATCATGAACCTAGTAGAATCCCAGCATGAACTCAATAACATCTGAGCAATTGTTTAAGAATGTATCTGTTGGAGTACACCTAAGTAAATCCTCTGAGACACTCCGTAAAAGTATAGTAACAGTACTCGAAATTAGAAAAAATCCAGGTTGTCCCTTTTTTTAAAAGCTGGGCAACCAAACCTGTGAATTTGGTTGCCCTGATGAATCCTTGGTTGCCCGTTAGAAAAACCTACACTTTTAAGTGTGCTACTCCAAAAAATATCCATTTTTGTCTCCTTAGTGAAGAAATAGAGAATTTGAGAGCAATTATGGTACGATCCTACCTTTATTTACATGCTGTGTAGAATCACATGGTGGTCAAGCTTGAACTAATCCCATAGTTCTTAGTCTGCACCAATGGTTTTCTTGGAAGTCTGGGTTTAAGTTGTGGCATATTCAAAACGGTGTCTTGATCGCCACCAGACATGAAGCTTTGTGTTTTTCTCTTACATTTTCATACCTGGCAATGTTTTGTAAAATTTATATCCAAAACACAGGAAAATGCTGAGCTGAGCCAATTAATTATTATTTACTTCACACTATCAGACATTGACAACACAAAACTGCCACGTTCATGTAGTTTTGGGTGCTGTTCATGATGAATTTATTTTCTATTTTTGGCTGGGTTGTCCGTTTTTTTCCTTGGACAACCGGCGTCTTGATTTTACCAAAAATTGGTTGCCCGGTAAACTTTTTGGTCGTCTTGGATGACCGGATGACCACTAATTTCGAGCACTGTAATGAAGTAAACATCTCGAACTAAACGATATTCTCTCGTTATTTTCCTGTAACAGATTTATATGTTGTTACAAAATTCAAACCTATGTAGCAAATTATTGTACATTTAAGCTGAACACAGATATAGAAAAAAAAAGTGTATGGTGACCCAAGCGAAACAATTCTTGGCTTGCACTGTCACGCAATCCTGATGCAGTAAAAAATTATTCGAAAACCATTTAGTTTATAAAGTCAAAAAATTGTGATGTTATAGGAGATTGATAAAAAAAGAGTGACACTTCTCCAAGTTTTAAGTCTGTGCATTTTCCCAAACTTCAAATGTCTGCCGAAATATTTTGCACAAATTTATGGAGCCCAGTATGGAGCCTCCATGCTGGTCTAACTCCGTGGTATACCAACGTGGCACTGAAAAATAGTATAAACATCTGGAACTCACTTTGGCTACCTAGGCGACTGATTATCCATACTGAACAAACAAGCACTTACATAAGCACTTTTCCTAATACTTTTGATTAACTTCTGAATAGGCAAAAAATCACGAAATAAGTATATATTTTTCAACAAACGTGCTCGCAGCTCTACTGATGTCACACACTGCCATAACTCTGAAATTCAAAATGCACTGGTTTCCAAATGAAGCAAGCTACACAGATATGCATGGAAACCCCGTATGCCTGATGAGGATAAAATAGAACATGATGACGTCACGTGCAAGCCAAGAATAGCACCACCATATAGCCAAGGTAATGAGTTGGTATCTGGACAAAATGCCGGACAACAATTAATTGTTGCAATGAGTTTGACTGTGCCCTTTGATTTCTAACAGCAATCAAGGAATCACTTCTGCAAATGATGTCATTCAAATAATGAATATTCAAGTTTGTCTCAATTAGCAATATTATAATTGTGCTTGATACTACTACGATACTGTACATCAAGAGATTGCATTAGAGGGATATCAGTACTCTACCTCTTTACAAAGAGCTTTGGAATCACTATTAATTATCTCAAAACTACAAC
>NC_138150.1:7306655-7334155 GCF_964199315.1 Orbicella franksi
ATTCATGATTTATGGCATTTGTTTTGGTCAAAGATCATAGCACACAGTATTTGTTACATCAAACCCCACTGTCGCCCCCTGTGATGGCAAAGTTAAACAATGATAAATAATCGAAAATGAACCGCTTGTCATATCACACACAGGTACTGTATGGAGATTCATGTAAATCTGTCTGAAGTGTACTTTGGATTACGATGGCAGCTGCTGCACCTTCACCCTTGGCCAGCTCTGTAGAGAAGACAAATGGAGCCAAGCTGAGCAGACTTCTCATTGATGGTGGAACGACAGTTCTGAGGAACGTGTTTGATGGTTTTCATCCTCCTGCAAACCTCGCAGCTGACCTCAACGCCAACCGTCTGATCTTAAACAATCTATACAAGAAAAAGGTTTTACATAAACCTCAGTGGGATTTACTGTTCCCACCTGGTGGAGCCACACCAGATTCTAACACCTTTGATATCACTCTTCTCTTTCTTCTTCTGACCAACATTTGTGGACTAACCCCTCCTCTCTCAGGTTGGCACAAACCACCACCTTCAAGTGACACCTCTCATGAGGCTAACCTTGCTCGCATTAAGCTGTATCGTAATAAGCTGTATGGCCACGTGACATCGACCGGCGTCAAA
Organism: Orbicella franksi; assembly: GCF_964199315.1. NCBI lineage: Eukaryota > Metazoa > Cnidaria > Anthozoa > Scleractinia > Merulinidae > Orbicella > Orbicella franksi. Next base: position 7,307,282 of record NC_138150.1, read on the forward strand.
ACAGCTGAGTTTAACATCAAATGGCAAGAAATCAGTGCTGTTCTTGTTACTCTTGGGTTGGATCCGGCAGAAGTAGCTCGATTAAAGGCAGCACCTTGTGGGGAAGATTATATCAGTGCTGTGATCGGGTGGGTGAAAAGTGACGAGGAGATTAAGTCACAGCTGGCAGAAGTACGCAAGACCCAACATGAAGCGCGACAGAGGCAAGAGGAAGACCACAAAACTCTTCAAGATACACACAAGGCAGTTGAAGATGTACGACAGATTCACCAAGGCACACACCAAGTGGTTGAAGACATTTGGACAGCGCAACAAGAAGTGACGAAAACACAAAAGAAGAATCTTGAAACGTTACAGCAAGTCAATGAGAAGGTGGAAAAAATGAAAGAAAGAAGTAACGAAGACAAAGACGATGAAATGCTGAGAAAACTAGCAGAGGTTAATTCCCACAAAGTTATCGAAGATCACGCAGAAAAATACCAAGAGGGAACACGTGTGTTTTTCTTCGAAAGCGTTGAGAAATGGTTAGATGACAGAAGTTCTCCAAACCGAGTAATGGTGATCAGTGGAAATGCAGGAATGGGTAAATCTGTGATCGCGGCCGTTATTTGTAAAAGAATGCAAGAAGTTGGCAGACTGTCAGGGAGTCACTTTTGCCAGCACGACAAAGCACGCTACAGGAATCCCAAGGTGATGCTTCAGTCTTTGGCTTGTCAACTGTCTTCTTCCTCTCCAGAATACAAGGACGCCCTTGTGAAAACGCTCTCCAGAAATCTGGGTGTAGAACTCAACAATATGGAAGTCAAGGACCTCTTTGATTTGCTGTTTGACGAAGTTCTAAGCAAGTTGGAAGACCCGGGCAGGAACATTCTCTTGGTAGTAGACGGACTCGACGAAAGTGAATATCAAGGACGTAATGAGCTGCTGGATGTTATTTCCAATCACTTCATAAAGCTTCCACGTTGGATTCGATTTCTAGTTACAACCCGACCAGAGATAAACATTGCGGACAGTCTTAAAAGTTTCAAACCTCTTCAGCTGGAGCCAAACGATGCAGAGAACTTAATGGACATGAAGCTGTTATTTAAAAAGCAACTAAGCGATGTGATTCCACAAGATCATCAAGAAGTCATCATAAATGAACTTGTTAAAAAGTCCGAAGGACTCATTATGTATGGTTATTTGCTTGTGCATTTCATCAAAGAGAATGTCTCACTTCTCACTTCTGAACAGCTGGGCAGCACTTTACCCTCGGGTATTTCTTCTGTTTACGAAACATACTTTCGACGTCTGGAGAGGGAACTTTGCAAAGAACTGAAGATCAAAGAAGAACAGTTTCTGATTTTCCTGAGTGCTCTCACAGCTGCAAGAGAACCGTTGTTGCTTGATTTCGTGAGTAAATTGATGCTTCCGGGTTCAAGTTCTTCAGCTGATCGGCGGAAAGTGAGGAACGCGATCGCCTGTATTTCAACTCTTTTACCTGTACGAGATGACCGTATTCACTTCTTTCACAAGTCCGTTAAGGACTGGTTGACTGATACCTCTTGGTATGGGCAGCACGACTTCACAGTGGATGAGACAGAAGGCCATCGAATCCTTTCCGAACTCTGCACTAACGAACTTGATGATATTAAGCGGAAAGGTGTTATTAGTGCACAGCTCGGTGGCGCTGCAAATTACGCCCTGCAACATGGCGTACAACACATGCTACATTTGGCAGAGCATGTTAGAGCGTGTGAGGTAGTAATGAAGTATGTGGTAGACTTAGAGCTCGTGTATGCAAAACTGTGTGTATCCAATGCAGGAGCATCCGAAGATATTTTATCGATTCAAAAGCAGAAAATATTTCAAGTGCTCTCTGAAGATACTAAAGGTATGTTGAATACCTTAATGTTCCTATTACGAAAGTACTACGACAAATTTAGAAATCATCCTGACCAATTTTTCGAAACTTTGCTGAATGAGGGAGGAACAGCACTATCTCCTTTGGCATCGAACCTGTTGCACACCAAATATCCAGAAAAAGCGTACATGGAATTCGTTCACAAGCAGACGCAGCAGGGAGCTCTCATAGCGCATTTTCAATGTTCATCTGAAGTGGCTTGTTTCGATGTTTCACCACAGTCAGACTACATGGTGTGTGAATGCAGAGACGGAACGATACAGCTGTGGTCGCTTCATACTGGTAAGCAAGTTTGGGTACGTCCTGTGATTGTTGAAAAACATTTCTGGAGTGATGTTGGAGGTTTTAGGGGGTCGCCATCTTCACCTGTCTTTTCATGTTACCGCTCAGTTGTTTTCCATCCTGAAGAAAACGTTGTCTTACCAGGAGTCCTTAGCCATGCCTATACTTTTGACGGAGATCTGAAAGCATTGTTGCCGCAAAGCCTCTGCCGTTTCACAGTTTGTTCAATTTCAGGAGCCAAGACCACGATGCTGACTGATTGCCCTGACGACACAAAATGCATTATTATGTGGAGTCTGAAAAATGGTACAGAGATTACTCGGACTACCAGAAATGATGATGCTTTATCTTTTGCGTGGTCACCAGATGGAAGGCTGCTGGCAATTTCCCATTGCACGGGTTTAATTTGTTTTGTTGATGTCAGGGATGGATTTAGAACAGTAGCAGAACACTATTTTGAACACGATCAAGTTTGTGGAATGATTACGTTCTCACCTGACTGTCGATCTCTCTTTTGTGTTCGTTGGACACTGATAGGTCGTAATTTTCCTCAATATTATCGTTTGAATGTCAATACAGTGGAACACCCCAGCTGTACTTTAGATGATTTGAGTGGCTTCTCGTCTTGGGAATTGGAATCACCCAGTGTGGCTGGCTTTTTGTTAGGAGATCCTCTTCCGTCCTACGATTTGGAGTTTAATTTTGTGTTTGTTACGCGAACAGTATTGAGAGTTCATCCCTTTTGTACTGTCTTAAAGATGCTGAATATCAATAAACTTCGGAGAACCGGCAGGAAAACAAAAATAAGCCGATTAAATAGTAACCGTTCACGTTTTGGCAAGATGAGTAGCGTCGCATTTTCTTTGACTGGGGAGACCGTTTATGTTGTCAGTGGTGATGCGAGAAATAAAATAGCTACGGCTTGGGACGTTTCAAGTGAGGAACCCGTTGGCCAGGTCGGTTTATTCAAGTATTCCTGTCTTGAAGTTCGCATGAAAGAAGGTGTCCTACTATTAACAGTGAATGATTGTCTTGAGATGTGGAATTTTGAATTGTCAAACTGCATCCGACGCTGGCCTGACTTGGTTCAACGTATGGAAATCAAACAGATTGTCCCCATATCAGAAGAGCGGGTGGCGTTAAGTTGTGTGATCAAAGTGATCATCCTGAATACCACAAGTTCAGAGATCGTGTCGATTCCAGTCTATCATGGATATTTTGTCACATGTAACAGTAAATGTCAGCTGTTAACCTGCATCTCAGGTTCATTTCAGTTGTTAGATGGACAAATTACCCTCTGGAAAACCGATCTCCATCCCGCCTGGGGAGGTTTTCTCCGGGAAGGTTTCATTGGAACGTTTTCATTTTCTGAACAGTTTGTTGTCATTTTCGCCAAAACAGGAGACGGTGACCGAGGAATGTACATCCTTGATGCATTTTCCGGAGGAATACTACGTATTTTATGCCAAGGCATTAAATGTTCTTATTGCCAATTTGTCAGTGATGAGGAATGTGTTATCCTCTGTGAGGCATCCTCAGGATCTAGTCTTCAACTATGTAACGTTGAGTCTGGTGACCTGTTGAGCGTAATCGACCTGGAAAGACAAGTGTCTTCTTTAGCAGTCTGTCCTCGTAAACGTCTGCTCGTCATTGACCAAAGTGACTCTAAACTCGGAGTTGAACTGATCCAGGTGCATCTGCCCCGAGATAAAGACAACAGGAATAAGAAAAGGTAAGCTGTTAACGAGCAAAGTAGAAATTTTACAAGTCAATAACTCAACAAACACTGTTTCATTTTGATACATTTCATTACCCAGTATCTGATGTTTTACTTCGAGCTCATGTGCAAACCACAAGTTACGTGTAGTTTATATCTTATGATACATTTTTTCGCTAGATTTTAAATTAACCATTTGTAAGAAAGGTGTGTTATTGTAACACTCCAGTGGGGTTGGTGGGTGCTAGCCTGCGTAGCAAGCGTTTTCTGTGGGGTTCGGGAGCAAAGAATTACAGCGCGAAAAAATGGAGCGAGTAAAAGAGGGGGGAGGGGGAGGGGAAGGAAGGAACGAAACGCTTGCAGACAAACCCCTGGATTTTGAAAACCGCCCACTTGGCCTTTCATGCCTGAGTGCGCACACTGAGATTTCGTGCTGTCATCGGCTGTCATAAATTAACCAATAAAATCTTCGGCCTTCCGTAGCGGAAGTGAACTTTGAACCAATTTAAACTTTACTTGTCAAAATATGTCTGAAACAACGAGCGCACGGTGGGAGCGGAGAAATTTCGATGAATTAAATTTGGCAATTTATAATCAAGCTATATTTCTTCTCAATCCGTCTAAAAGGAAGGACTGCAAGGGTGAAGTTTTAGCACAAATCTGCCAGAAAGTTAAAATGTGAGAAGTATTCCAGTCGCGTTAGTAATCCTTGTGCTCGCATGATTCGAAATTTTGGATCACTGTATTCATTCGTCCAGGAATCGATACAAGGTAAAATTAGCAAGTCAATTCCCACAAAGGCAATTCCAGTAAAGAAGCGTTTGCTGGAAACGCCAGATCCGCAAATCGGTTCGAGTGTTATCGCCTGCAGCGAAAACAAACAACGGAAAGTCTTCTCGGCAAACTTTAGAATTTGGGCAAGAGAGGCTTCAAACATCTGAGAGGGGAAATAACGATAATCTTGACCAGTATCTGAATAAAGATAATCTTCCCCTAGGCGTCCACCAAGTCAAAGTTGTTTATAAAATGTCCTCGTAAGAATTCCCCGCGACGAGACGACTAAATTTTTGGTAAGGCAAATATGTGACAAAAACTGGCATGCCGCAGCTAACACTATAACAAATCAGTCAGAATTGTACCCAGAGGTTCTAAATGCTGTCAACAAAAATGCTTCTAATGAAATGTCAGAGTACCTACGACAACATGTTGCCATGTAACAAGCCAGACAAAATCACTAGGTTTTCCCACGCAGTAGTGCGAATTTTCTGTCTCGTGGTGTATTATCTTGTCCCTGGAGCATGTGGCATTCAAGAAAGTGATGTTAAAATTACAGGAACAGCTGCAAATTGTGTCGCGCTTGCTTCTGCAATAATGTGCAGGCTTCGAAAAACCAAAGCGTCGGCATTGCACTACAGGATTTCTACCGTACTGTCGAAGCTGACGACTAAATCCTCGTTCAGCGAGAAAAGTTGAAGTGTTTTGTAGCCAAGCTTCAAACGCGTCTTCCCCGTTTCTCTGGCACTCAAAGGTATTAAAATACCTTTGATCAACACATGTCAATAATATTGGACTAGCCTAGCCAATCACGAGCTCCGTTCGCTGGCGAACGGAGGTTTTCAAAATTCACTGGTTTGTCTTGCAAGCGTTTCCTTCCTTCCCCTCTCCCACCTCCCTCCTCCTTTTTTTTTTTGGTTCTCGCCCCATTTTCCGCGCAGACAAAACACCGAAAATCCCGTTCCTCGGTCTTTCTTTGCTTCCAAACCCCACGAAAACGCTTGCTAGGCAGGCTAGGTGGGTGCGTGCGTGCGTGCGTGTTTGTGTATGTTTGTATGTGTGTGTGTGTATGTCTGTCTGTCTGTCTGCATGCCAGTCATCGGTAATTGCAACACAATTGTGAAATGTCGCAAAGGAGAGAGATTTTGAAGAGGCACAAAATCACAATGAATTGGAAACGGGCCTGTTTTTTTGTCAGTTTGTTTTTGGGATTTCAGTTTTACTTCAGTTATGGCTTCCTAGAGCGGTTTTCACTTGAATACCGAAATTTTTTCTGATTTTCTTTGGTTTAACTCATTTGCACATTTTTCTTACCGCGCTTCGCATCGGCTACATTGATTTGTTTCGAGTTTTGATTGGTTCACTGAATTGTCTGTGTTCTTTGTGATCTGTGTGAGTGATTACTTTGGTTTACTTTTGGTTTTACGACACTCAATTGAAAACCGCCCTAAACTCTCTTTATACAAATTGACTTAAAACTAATATTCATAACATGGAATGACAAATGCTCCTTGTTATTATTTTTAACAGGATGCCGGCCAACACACCACAGAACGAAAAGAGCGCAGGAAATAAGAGACGGTATGCTGTTAGTGTAGATTTTTTAGGGGCATTTTATCCAATCAAGTTTCAAGCTCAAGCCTATTGTTCACTCAATTTTTTTTTTTTTTCATTTTATATTTCTTGGTTCTTTCTTGTTGACTACTTAATGCATGGAAACTGGATTTTCTTAGTCTGTACACGTGTTCTCTAGCAGACAGCTGAAATATTAAATTCACGTTTTAGAGAAACTGCAGATAGTAAAGTCTATGCCCCTATCCATACCCTGTCATGGGTATGGTTTCTTCTTTTTAACTTGATGAATTGTTTCATAATGACGTCTTGAATGCTTCAGGAAACATGGACAATACCCTTTCGTCTCCAGGACTTAGGGGTGTTTAAAAACTTCAAGCCAAAATCCCTGTGAACGAGATTGAACGTCACCATTGAGGGTAAACCTTTTGATCTTTGTTGCGTGTGCTCCGGTACTTCACTCGCATATCCTAAAGCTGTTTTTGAGTTGTGCTTATTAAAAATGCCCATTATCTTGATAATTTGGATGAATATTCCACGGGCCTGTTTAAGTACCTTCGCCACCCCCAACCCCCCCCCCCCCCGACTCTTTTTTTTGGTTAATTTTGTTACTTAGTTTTATTATATGGCCTGTGTTTGTAGCCGATATAACGCGCGGTCTGATTGGCTCGCGCGCTCTGAGTGCAGCGCATTATGTATGGGTTATTAACCAAGTGTGAGGTCAAGATGGCTGGATATTGGCCAAGTTCTTTTTTTGCGTGTTTATGGACCGAGACGGAGTCGAGGTCCATAAATTCGCAAAAAAAGAACGAGGCCAATATCCAGCCATCTTGACCGAACAAGCTTGGTCAATAAAGGATTTACTATATGGCTTTCGCGGAAATATTTCTTGCGGGACACGGCGGGTAGTCCCGAGCGGGCAAGATAGCTCCATCTTGCCCGCTTGGGTAGCCAATCACAGCGCAGGATTTGATTCATCTTGCCCGCTCACGGAGCTAGCCATATAACTAGTAGTAATCAGAGATTATGAGAGTGCGTTCGACGCTCTCACTTTAATATATAATTATACATCGTAAATAAATGATTTCACCAGCTGACTTTCAACCTTTGTCTATTGCTAAAATCAACATTTTTCAGCAGCAACCGAGGTTTTACAGTCAGATATGCATAGTGTCAAAGTCCATGCTAGTGAAGAGGTCAGGATTTGTTGATACGTTGCGTGACGCTGCCAGTTTCTGTAGTCTCTCAAGTTTCATAGAATATTTAAATTACGTACATTATTCTAAGCTAGCATTTGCAGTCGCGTGCTCGTTTCGCGACTAATTCGAGTATTTCCCCTGATGAATAAAGTAGTCTTATGGATTTTGCCTTCAGAGTACTTTTCCACCAATTCCAAACTATAAAATTTCGACCGGATAAAGACTGAGCTATCTGTCGCGACTGGAACTAATCAACAAATGCAATCCAAATCTAGCTGTTCCCACGGTTATCATCCCAAAGCCAAGTCGTGTTCATAAACAAGGACAATTCCCTCAGATTGCGGTAAACGCTGCCGTCGAAGCGTTTAAATTCGCCAAAATCTAACGCTGAGAGCACATAATAGCGAGGCGTACGGCGACTGAATGGAAAGAAGTCAAAAAAAGATCCATCGGAAAGACGAGCTCACATGGCCTACTCACATACTCAAATGTTCGCCACATGTCTTATCACATGTCTTAGCATGAAACGGTACCAGTTTACTGGCCGTGACATGCCCCTGCAAAAATCAAGCGGGGTGGCCATTTTGGTGTCCTTACAGGAATGTGGTTTTTTTCGGCTTAGAACCGTGCACAGGGAGACCAACTCTGAAAAGCCACAGGTCAAAATTAGGTTTGCGTTCCACTTCGTCGAACGCAATAATCTCCCGTAATGCCCACGGGCGATTACGGGCCTGCAAAACCAAAGCAAAAAGCCATATAATAAACAACTTACTAACCTCGAACGTTCCGTCTTTACGAGAAAATCTCAAATCTCGGCCTTGCTGTATTGACCTCGCTATCGCTCGGTCAATACGGCAAGGTCTCGGTTTGACCTCACTCTCGGTTAGTAAGTAGTTAATAATATTTTCATGATTGCCTCGTGTGTCTTCAATGTGTGTATCTTTTTTCAGATGTCTAATGATGCCTGAATGACGCCGCTGCTTGACTATTACGACTCTGCACAACTTTCGCATGCTTTGTCTTAGCCTGCAGGACAGACTGTTTGCTGTCATGGCGGAAAGCGTCGCGGAAAGCGCTTGTAACGAACGAATGGTGGGCACGAACCTCATGCTTCTCGTTCCAAGAAGAAGTACTGCTAGAATTTACCGTCTTTATGACCCCAGCAAACCTCACCCTACGTTTCATGGACTTTCCTTACAATATATCATGTCATTGATTTCAAAGGAAGACGCTGGACCAGGCTCAAAACAAGCATTGGACTACACGGCTTCTTGACGAGGACTGCCTTATAATTGAACACGTCAAAGATAAAACTAGAATCTTTTTGTGCTATACTATGACAGAAAACGTTCAAAACAGCAGCAAATATAAACCCAGTTGTAGAATAAATCACGGCCTAGTTAGTAAACTTTAGAATAAGTTCAATAACTCGGGAACACAGCTTGCTGGAACTAGGCTCTCTTCCACTTGAAAGATTTCCGAGTCATAGCGCCAAGAAGGTATAAAACAATTCCTTCCCGCGGCCAAGGGCTGACTTTTTTTGTTAAACTATGTGAAACGTTTTACGATGTTGAATTCAGTGGTACGTTAATATTTAGTAACAAGAGCAATTAGTATCTTAGTTAAATTAGAGTAGTGTTCAGGGCTATCTTTGTAAATAGTGGATGCGGCCGAATTCAGTGTCCAGTTTACCTTGAGCGGCATCTCAAGTCAGTTGTATATACTCGGAGAAAACTTGGCACTTTTTTTGACTTCGTAAATTAGATAAGATTTTTTTACTTCTAGAATTAGCAGTAAAGATATAACAATATTTCTTTACAATCGTGATATTTCGCAAAATTGTCTTTTTCTCTCTGTCAAGAGGGGTTTTGTGTAAGTATTCAATTTACTGTAGTGTACATATCAGGAGGATATCAGCCTAATGCTTTTTTACAATTTTCAAAAGCCAGGATGCGTTGCTGTCAGTAACCGTTAATTTAATATATAAGCAATTACCTAATGTTAACTCGTGAACTTCTGAAAAAAAGTTCAAATAATTTAGTATAGAAACTTAGGGCCAGAGTTAAGTGATGGTTCACTAGATTCCAAATATAGCGTTGTTGGTTATTGTGCGAAAGACGTTTCAAGTTTTCTTTTGTTGTCCATCCTGACCTGCTGAGTGAGATGTAAGCCTTTTCTTCATTCCCAAAACGGTCTTTATCATCCTTAAAATATGACAACATTTCTAAGTGGCGAGAAAAAAGAAATCATTAGCCCATTGTATCGATATTGTGCCAAATTCTTACAACCATTATTAGACTTACTTGTGGGCAGTTATTTACAGGTTACGTGGAGGGTGCCCTGCTAATGAAAAGGAAGAAAAAATCCCTGAAATCGTGATTGTTCTTTCTGGCTAAAGTGAATCAAGCCTGGAATGCAAAGAAAGATAGTACGTAAGACTGAAATCTTTTAATTCCACCAGCTAATTGCTTATTTTTGCTGGAATAGCGCCAATCTTACAACAAACAAAGTGGATCTTTAACTGGGTACATACATGAGTTCTAACTGCCACATTTGCTATAGTTAGATCACTTTATAATCGTTTATAAAAAATTATAAATAGGCTTTATTGTCTTTTTATTAAACCTAGTGTGTTGTCTTTTGGAGATGGACATTTTATGTGGGCATGCCTAATTATAGAAGACACGAAAGTGAGGTTTTGGGAAAATTGGGAAATCTCAGAAGTTTGGCTCTTTCCATTCCACCAAACAGTTCGGAGCTTTCAAAACGGGGGACAACTGGTACGGTATAATTTCCTGGGAAAGTTTCCGAATTTTTTTTTTAAAGGATCAGCAGTTTCTGGCAAAGTTATAAATTCACAATGTCTTTGAATAAGACTAAACGGAAATGACTTTGATTGGTTCTTAGTTCGCACTGGCTAAGAGGTACAAGCGGCTCAGAGGATGACAACGTTGTTTTCTCAGGCAATCCCATTAGGCCTTGCGAAAGAGGCATGGCGCCTCCAGTTCAATTTATGTTTTCCTGGTTCTATGTTTACTTAGCGGAGACTGAAGGAGCCGTCAACTACGTATATCTCCGCTTAGATTGCGAGAAAGCTTTCTCGGGAGTTAGAAGGTGGACGTCTATGCGCCCATTATCCAAACCGGCATTTCCTAACACGCCTTTCGTGACTAACGCCTTTAAGGATTTGGCTTCCTCTAGAAGATGTCCATCACAGATGCAGGCATGACGTATAATAAAAGAAATAAAAGATAAGAAACAACACCGCTGTAAAATATCATGGAATGCAAACGTAAAGCAATGTATCCGGTTCTCAGAGTAAAGATACAGTGTTTGAAGATAGTAAGGACAGTGAAAGCAGATTGAAAAACAACTACATCAAAACAGTCCCCCAATTTTAATAAAACAAAAAATATATGTTAAGGAACTGAACCAAAATACAATCGACTCCCGATAACTCGAACCTTCAAGGGAAATTGAAAAAGGGTCGAGTTATCGGGAGTGCGAGTTATCGGAAGTAGAGAACAACCGACCGGAAATAAGGGAAAAACGGTGATGAATGCTTTTCTATTGATGCAGTCTACATTTTAATCACATTTAATTACAGAATAGAGAAGTCGAGTGAAATTAAAACAATACATCTCTAAATTACTGTATAAATCGGAAGAAAAAGTAAATGCGAAAAATATAACAAAGGAAAGCAGCAGGGAGAAGTCCAGGAACCGTGAACTGTACGGGTTTTTTCACACGGCTGCTTCAAAATAATGTTTTGGACCACAGTACACCCTTTGTTTTGACGTGTCACCTATTGACAGACATGGTTCGAGTTATCGAGGGTAAAATTATATAGAAAATGACCTGAAGGGCAACGAAAATTGCTTCGAGTTAGCAGGAGGTTCGAGTTATCGAGGGTTCGAGTTACCGAGGGTAAAATTAAAGTAAATGTATGACGGAAATCCAGGGGAAATCGCTTTTGATTCGAGTTAGCGCGAGGTTCGAGTTAGCGAGGGTTCGAGTTATCGGGAGTCGACTGTATTTCTATTTTCGGTCCTATTGTACTTTCTGGAAGAATTCAGGTGAAAATCAGTGTTTCTAGGGACCAAACTCACATTTTCTATGGTTTAATTCGCTACTTGTCATGTGTTCATGTCCATTGACTTCTTAGAGCGTTTCTTATAGCTACACTTGAAACGTGTGTGAACATCAATAGCACAGCCGTAGATCTTGATGTTAACTTCTTAATTATACCGAGCTGTGCCTCTCACCGTGAAAACCTGCAAGATTCTTGGCCTTTTAATTGGTCCATTTTAAACTTTATTCTATTAGACTACCATGCACTAAAAACAACCACAATATCGAAACTCTCTGTGGCGATTAGTTTGTCTTTAGTGTCAACTTCGAGTCGATGAATGGCTTAGTGCATAACCAGTTGCGAACTTGGCCATGGTATAACTGATGCCTTTAGGCTGAATTTACGATTTAAAAGAACTCTTTCTCTCTAATGAACCCTCATCATATTAAGCTATTCTTCAGAAACTACGTTTGAGGACTGTATTTGCTACAAGAATGACCAGTTATGTCTATAGTTTATTTTCTGATTTGACGTTTTCGACATGACTGATCCTAGCAGTACTGATACGGGAAGTATGTCACATACATATGAACCAGATCCATGGCCCAGCTCGCCACAACGTCTGACCGTTGTGCATATAAAAGTCATGGGTTTTACTTGTGTCACAGACTCCGAATTTTACGCTTTTTAGTCCCATGTTTGCTACAAGATTAAATACAACATACAATAAACCTACCTCGCATCTAGGTAGCGAACTTCGACTTGTTGGTGCGTAAACGTTCTGTGGCCAAAAAGATCAAATATTATTTCTGTAGTACGTAAGAAGGTAGCTCTTTCTTCCAGGTAGCTATCCAATTATTTTCTTAGGATGTGCCAACAAGCATGATCTTCCTTATCTTTGTCTCTCAGCTTCTTTCGTGGTGCGGTTGTTCACACTTTTAAAAGCTGTTGATCGTCGGCTTAGAAGCATTTCTGCCAAAAGGATACATTGAGTCCTTGAAATCCAATGTACGTAAGGCTAGCTTTAATCAAGCGTTATGAAATAGCCAGTCAGTTAATTATCCCTGCTGAAATACTCCACTTTTCAATTTTTCAGTGTATTCCACAGTTAAGTGCGTCTGAATTGAAAAGAACTAAGTGATAAAAGTGAATATTTTTGAGAGATGCAGTAAGCGACACAAGAATAATAAAAAATGAGTTATATTTAGTCGTTACAAGTTTGAGCACTAAGCATATTTTGGTTAAATGTTAGCGACGGCTTCAGTTTTACGTAAGAAAGATAAAAAACAATACAGTGCAACTTTGCATGTTTCACCAACAAATTCTATAAACTTAGCTTACCTGACTTACAGTTTGGTCGGTGTCCAAAACTGGAATATCCACTGAGGAAGAACATTCGCGACCTCTTCAGTAAAGAGAACGATCATCCCGCGAGTCAGAGTGTATATTATTCATGAAAATGCTAAAACGAGAACGTAAGTAGCGCAAAAAAGGGAAAAATTTACTGTACCTTCTTGGATAGTACCCATAACGAGCCAATCTTTTTGTTATCTATCTCAGTCTGATTCGGAAAATAAATGGAAAATTTTACTGCAACTGATTTGTTGTAAATGTTCTCTGATTCTGGGACGAACCTTTGCTTCCTGAACTTAACAATGGCAAGCACGTGTCTTATAAGACAAAGTGCGTGCCTGCACGCGAAGCCTTTGTCACGCAATCTTGGTAACTATTTGTAAATCCCCCCTTAGATCTAAAAAAGACTTACAAGTTTATATTTCACATTAACCGGCATCCCACCACGCTGCCCTAAGTTTCTTGAAGCTTGGGTTTGTTTTTCTATGGATAGATCGGTTTTCAATTGAACGTCGTAAAATTACCAAACCCAAAGTAATTATTGTGGCTAATCACAAGAGACAGAGATAATCGAATAAACCAATCAAATATCAAACCAATCACCCGACGTTGACTTTGGATGACAAGGTGGCGTGACTTTCTTTGAATGTCGAAAGCAGTTCACATTTTCTTTGGTTTTGCTTTAACACTTTGCGCACGTGCACAGCCCAAGTGCCTTGACACGCATTTTAATCCTCTACGAAAACATTAGTGTGTTCTAGTCTCTCGGTCACCGGGAACGATTGAAAAAGCGGGCGAAAAACGTGTGGGGTTTGGTCTCCCGCTCGGTTTTTCGATCGTCCCCACTGACAGAGAGCCTGGAACAGACTACAAAAACATCCATAAAACGCCTATGGTTACATCTGTTGAAGAACTAGATACCACGCCTAAAGTAACTTGTGAGGGATTACCTTGGGAATAAGGACCTTATTGGATCAACTCTCCTAATTTTAAGAGTTGATAAGGGACTTTGTTTATTAGAACTACATGGAGCTGTTACCAGCAAGGCAGCTAAACATCATGCAGTCTGCAATAGTAGCTAACAGTAAACGGCAGATTGGTGTTGATTCTGGATAATTTTTCTGACTCATTTTATAACATGAACCAATTAAATTATAACATCATTACATGATAGTATGGTCTTATTATGTTGCCAGCAATGATCATAGTTTTTGCAGTTTCAATATTCCACGAAACCACTTCAAATTAATTTCAATTTCAAAACCCATTTATACGAGAGGACTTGAAACAACTAGATGCATGAAAAACTGTGTAAATTTTACAAGACGCGGTGAAATCTGCAGACTTTGGGAAGTTTCCTCGGATCATGACTAAAACACCACACGTGTACATACAAGTACATATGAGTAGAATACAAGTACATATGAGTAACATACGAGTACATATGAGTAATATGGAGATCGTGACTAAAACACCACATGAGTACATATGAGTAACATACGAGTACATACAAGTAACATATGAGTACATACGAGTAACATATGAATACATAATTAAGTAACCTACGAGTACATACGACTACGTACGAGTACATACAACTACATACGGGTAACATACGAGTGCATACAGACACATACGGTAATATGCAGGTTATATACTAATACATGGGAGTGACATACGATGGCAGGAGGGTAATAAACTTCAAATGTACCATTTTTCTCTTTACATTTCATTTTTACATGTGTGCGGATCATGTCTTGCATGCACATGCAAGCGTGCACAAGTGCCACACGCGCGTGCGTACCACACACATGTGCCTGTGCCATATACATGCGTTGATCTCCATACATTCGCCACACACGCACAAACAAACCTGAGCGCTGATGTGATATGATGTGACATTTCGCATCAAATAAATGCAGATTATGATGATTGTATGAAAGATTTAGCACGTACAAATCTCTCATAGAATTATTTCCTTGAGGTGATAGCATAGTAAAAGCTTCAGGATATGTGTGGTGTGCTGTTACAGGTGGGGTAGCTTTTCATTCAATGAACTGAACCCTCTCCCTTTCCTCAAGTAAGGAGTTTCTTTCAAATTTGCAAAGTTTGGTTATTCTTTTAACATAAGTAAATTAAAAATCCATAGATGTTTCAATTAGATTGTGTAGTCCCAGAAAATATCCATACCCCCTCTAGGGAGGGAATTTGCCGTAAGCCCCACCTCCTCCCCGGAATTTCCATTCTTTTGAGCACAAAAATACCCCTCACTCTTCCGGAATTTCCACAAGTATTATTTACACCCACCATGCCCATGGTGTTAAAAGTTAATGTAAACACTCCAAACACTTAGCTGCCTCCATTGCACGTCACTGCTATTTGTTCTTGATTGATCATGACATTTGAAGATATACACAAAGAAAACATACAGCAATGTTCATGCTTTAAAAGAAATAGATAGAATGGTAAATTGTCAAATTACCTTCCTTTTTGACTAAGTCCCTTTGCGAATGTGGTACAATTTTGGTTGAAGGAGTGATAAGATGAATGTGGATGAAATTGACTTTTGTGGAGAACATGATTGCTAACACACTTGCAACGAAAGTCAATTGCACAGCAAAATTACATACAAATGGACGAAGATAAACATAAATAAGAAATTCTTGAGTTTGTGAAATCATCGCATCATTTCTACCTTTCAAAAGAAACTAATTTTCACAAAACAAATTGACTACTACTAGACAGCTTTGAAAACCGATGCCTTTAGCCGGCAGTAATAAGTGCATGACGGCGCATGAGAGGTACAAGGATGTTTCCTTGCTAAGGAAAAAAACTCACTTAGATTTGTTTGTTTTTAAAATCAAAGTGCCTCTGTTGTAGTTATCTTTGACTTTTAGTTCTTTTAGTATAGTTTTCTTTGAATGAAGGAAAAACCTCACTCCTCTAGTTGCCGACAAGTTTACTCCAATGTGTTGATTCTAGGGATATATGCGAATTCGGAAATGTGGAAATATTTCCAAAAGGTGTCAAAAGTGTTAATACATTGTTCTTGGCTAGTCTTATGCAGCTCGTTTTGTCCCGTCCAAGGGACTCATCAGAGATCTTTCTGCGAGGCAAACATGTGGAGCATTGTGCCCAAAGTCCTGTTTGCTAACAAAATGATGACAGCAACCTCGCCTTATATCGCATAAGGATTCCCGACTGCACAAATTCACGAGTGAAAATGGACAATAAAGTTGACAGTTACTTGTGATAATACATTGTTTGTGGCTAGTCTGAGGCAGCTTGTTTCTTGGCCGGGACAAAACGAACAATGTATTATCACAAGTAACTGTCAACTTTAAGTGTCAAGAGTGAATGATAAAATCAAGGATAAAACAGCTTCTTGTTTGGTTAATCTGACCATGTGAACAAGAGTCACTGATTTGTCAGTTTTAATTGAAACTACTCGTGCATGAAAAAACAAAAGTGTCAAGTTACCATTTCAAACTAACAAATAAAAATATCTTGTTGCATTTACCTTCAACAAAAAGAAATTTCAAAACTCCACCAGTGTTCCCACTATAACAAGCCATCAGTGATTTATTTTCCATTGACAGAGAAAACCACTCCAAATGAGTATCTCCATATTGATTCCAAGAAAGGTTTTAACAAGAAAGGGAATGGCTAATTAGCGCAGGTCACAGGTCGTGGGTAGCAGGTAAACAGCGCGGGCTGCAGGTAAATTGGCGCGGGTCGCAAATAAATTGGCATTCATCATGGGTAAATTGGCGCAGGTTAACTGAGACAGTATCTCATGCAGTAAGATTTTGTGAGTTAAATACATTGTTGTTGTAAAATTTGCTTTGTGTGCTTTAGTATTTTGTGTCTGAGCAAATGGTAGTGATTCTTAACTTTCACACAGCCTTCCTATGCTTTTATAATATTGAGAAACTAGAAATTAATGTTTTAACTAAGACATCGCTTTGCTGGTTCAACTTGTATTTGAGAATATGAAAGCAAGTGGTATATGCCATCAAAATTTTCTTGATATTTCCAATGTAATGAAACCTGTAACAAAATCTTCACACATTATTGGTTGTCAGTAGCCTTGTTTGAGCACTAATAGGACAGTTTACGGGTCATGCTTGTAACTTGCCCTCTGGTGAAAAAACGGTTAAAATGAAGCGTTCGCTAGTGTATGTAGATGTGTTTTGTTTCCTTCACACTTTACTCTCTCTCACAAACCAGAAACCACTGCTATGAAGATTAAGCATTCCCAGGATGTCCCATTGAACATTAACATTAAACACAACGTGCAACTGTATTTTATAATTGAAAGAAGGTCTTCTAAACCAAGGCAATTAGTGCTAGATTTCTAATTTTTTTGTACATCATTGGGTAGTTTATTATTTTAAAAATACTTTGATTTATTGTCACTCACTCTAATTAATTAGTCTGATGAATATTTCAGCCGATGGGTAAGGTATCATGGTAGGTGGATTGACAGTGTTTGGAAATCGCACTCTTATGCTGGCGCTTTGAAAGAAAACCCCATCAACCTATACATTTTCTGAAAACTTAATAGTTATAGAATACAATCACATCTTTGAAATTTTCTAAAAAGTTATTGTCGCAGTGATATTAAAAGAAATACCCAGAAACACTGCTTTGCTTAAACTAGTTCGCTTCCACGCGTGAATTATCAGAGCGGTGCGATTTACATCGGAAATGTTTTCTCACACATCACCCTCAAAAATCGTGTCTGCGATTTTCCAGATATGGTTTGGTTTTTTTTCTACACCCTCCTAAACTTTGACATTTTTAATGCGGACATTTCCTTCTACAAAAGAGGCCATAACTTTGAAACGGAAGCGAAATTAAACAAAGCCCGACATGGTTTTTCGAAGGAGGTATCCTAGAACATACCTGCTGATTTTCAGCCAATTCCATCGGAAGACGCGCATAAACGAACTAAAAATGTTCATCCTTATATGCAGTTTTATTTTATCGAGAAAAACACGAAAAACCTTTTGTGAGATTTGCATGAATAGGTGTTAAAAATCCCCTCTGCACTGACAGATGTCGGCATGGGTCAGTTTACCACAACAATGGGTTATGACAACTTGAAATAAACAGACAACTAATATTCTGGCGCGGAAACCCGCGTCGCAGTGAAGTCGTCCGAGAAGGGACAAACTACAAGTTAAACTGCCGTCGTCTTTTACTTAAAAGATTTAGTCCACAGAATTGGCATTATGTCGCTTAAGTTTAGGCTCCGTCTTTCTCCAGACATTTTTTGAAACCATGCCTCGTGAAGCCAAAAAGCATGAAAAAGAGGAAATCTCGAGGTCTACATTGTCAATATCTACATCTGCACTTGACTCTGTCGTTGTGGAAGTTTCGGAATCGCGTCCATTCTACAACAATTTCGTGCGACTAGCACTTGTTGTATTTTGTCCTTCAGCTTCATTGGTGGGACTAGTGTCCTCGAGTTCCTTCAACCATTCTTCTTGGTTACACTGCGACGCACAGTCGCTTAGAGCCAAAGATCTTGTTCAACCCTGAACCTGTGGGTTCCACCAGATTTTCGCCTCCTCTGCCTCTTCGAAGACGAAAATGGGCAAGAATTTTTCGTCCTGACATAAAGAAAATTTCACAAGAATGAAAGCCAACTTGTGATGAAACAACCAGATCAAGAACAGTTCGCGTGCAGAAATGAAATATCACACCACAATTCGTGTTACTTGTGGCAACTGGCGGTGAATTTTAATTAGAGGCGTCAACGCGCTGTAAGGGCTTAATAATATTCAAAAATAGTTTGTTTGCTTTAACTTAAAAAGTAAAAAAGCCCTTTCCCCCATTCTTTTTGCAAAATATTTATCTCAGTCTTCTCAATTTGAACAGCCAAAAAAAGATTTTTCGCATTTTTTTGTAAAAATCCACCTACCATGATACCTTAATTTTGAGACACAAGGCTTTAAAAGTTTTATTAACTACAGTGTGTAGTAGTAATCAGAGATCAGAGCAGTTGTTCACGTGCATACTTTGCATGGTTGGTCTGTTTTGGTGACATTCGAATCACTCAATAGAAAACTACAAGTTTGATCAGAAGTCAGGTAAAGATCTGCACATGAAGTTGAAATAGCGATGAATAGATTATAGCCTGCTGTAAAAGTGTTTTTAATAAGTATTATCTTATACTGGACAAAATATTTTCCAGGAAAGGCATTTGAACTGTTCGTGACATTTAGAATTCAATTTCAGATTTCAGATAAATCAATTGTTTCAAAATATATTTTGCAAATACACGAACCTCTGGGAGATGTTGAAACTTCGTGTTTCGGAAAAGTGCTGTTTTGAAAGCAAAATGATTATATTTTAGGACCACCCTAAATTAGGTTTTCACTCCAATGAATGTATCTTCAAGAAATTTCTCTCTGTAAACGCATAATAGAGTCAGAGGTTTTGTATCTATAGATGTTGTTACTGTGCCGCAGGACTTCTTTTTTAAGCGATTTTAAATGTTGCTTTTTGAACATATCACAACAAGCTTGCATCTTACATTTAAGGTCAGCACACACGAAGGCACTAGTCTCTGCGACTAGTCCCAGTCCAACAAGTCGTGGGGACAAGTCCCATCGTGTGAACTGGTCATTTTTGCTTCAAAATCTAGTGGCAGGGACCAAAGTTTGGTCCCTGCCACTAGTCCCACCAATTCAAACCAGTTTGAATTTTTGGGAGAAGTCCCTGCGACTTGTTCCTCAAAACACTTTGTGTGAACTGTTTGTGGGACAAGTCTCTGCGATCAGTCCCATTGTGTAACCTCTTCAGGGGACTAGTTGTAGAGACTAGTCACAGGGAAGAGTCCTCTCATGTGCGCCGGCCTTTAAGCTTAGATACAAAACCATTGTATAACATGTCTGTATGCAGTCTGGCCACATCAACAAACACGGAAATAACACAAGATTTTAAATTATTTGAAGAGCATACTGAATCACAGTATCTAGCTATAGATTGGAATCCTAAAAATGTTGTTTTGACTAGAGCTCTAACCTCGCGTTACTCAATTGCAATAAAGATCACAGTGTAAATTCTTTGCAGTTTTTCTTGTTTTTCACTCAATGGAAGAATGGGGCTCAATGATGGGGCATCTTATCAAAGCTTTTTTGAAACGTAAACAAGTAGTCTGTATGAATTAAAGAAAAATGCCGTTAACTATTTTCAAATATCTCTTTTCGTTCCAGGGTATTCAAGTTTTTTAAAAAGATGCAAATTAGCCAAGTAATGATGAAATAAACAGCTCAACTACATGTAAATTTTGAATATATCAGCCAATTTGTATATCAGAAATGTTTGATTCTTTGTAGTGACATTCTGCTAGAAGTGATTCACAATATGAGCTGAACAGTTTAGTTAGCATGGCAACATACTGAGTTCCAGACCTCTGAAATATTAAAGGCTTCTCTAGCCACCTTTCCATGTTGACATTTGCCACTGGATTCTCGTCTGCATGATCCATAATTTCTGCAAACATATATTTTATGTTAGGTCAAGTTCAATTCATGGCCTTGTTTAATCTTTTTGGAGCTTAAAATCACTAATATCGAAATCAGGTTGGAGGGGACTGAAAAGAGTGTGTTGCCATGGGAACAGAAAAAAAATTGCGATTGAATGCGGAATAGTATATAGCTTTTTTGGAAATATGCCTGTTTCTCGAGAACCACTCTTTAGAGTTTCACGAAATTTTGCACAGAAATACTTAAGAAAACAAGTAACTGGAATATTGAAAAAAAAAAACTGAAAATTTAACAGAGACAATTCTAGATATTCCAGTTAACCTTCTACAAGGGGTAATTATAGATCTCTTTGTTAAACTATTATTAAAATAGTTTTAACTTGTTAGCATTGTTATAATCTTGTTGGATGCAAATGAAAAGAAAATCTAACGACTAGATCTTCTGTAGACAAACAAAACCGATTTTAAAGGCCTGCTTATATTAATTTTATTCATGTTGCCATGGCAACAGCACATATGTCAGCTTAGCTATCAAAAATCCGAAGTTTGTGTTGTTAACTTGTGTGTTACCGTTTTTGATGACCCAAAGGATCAAGTGTTTTAGAGAAAAAGAGAGTGAAACACAGTATCAAAACTGTGTTCGCCCACCTTAAACTCCCACTAGCAGTAACAGTTTCATTAGATGTGGAAATTGTGAATGTTTTTGTTTTTCAGGCAATTTGAATACGTTTGCATCCCAATTTCAACAACCACCCATTTGGGCACTGCATAAATTTTTTGGCAAGAAGGTCACTACCCCCCAATTCAAGTCCGAAAGTGCCCATATGCCTATGTTTCTGTGCCTTTTTGACTGACAAAAATTAGCCATGGAGGGTTTACGAATTCTTGTTTGAAGTTCCTCTCTGTTTAATTTTAAGCGAAAAACAGACTGGCAGCAGTCTATTTACAATTAAATCCAATTTGAATTAAAAGTGATTGTAAGTGTTTTTTTTTCTTGAACTACTAGCTAGTTTAGTCCTGTGTAAATGCAATGGTTACTGTAATGTATCGGCAACTAAGAGCACTTAAAACATGTGAAAAGTTTGGCAAAGTTTTCAAGATTTGCCATTAGGACATCATCTGTGACCACTGTATCTGTACCTTTATTAATGATAAAAATTAGCCAACGAGGATGTATGAAATCTGTCAGCTAAATGTAAATGAAACCATTTTTGCATCTAATTTTATAATTTAATTTAATTCTTATACAGGTCTCAAGGTGTGGATGTCCAAGTCAGGATGTGAATATTAACATGCTGCCATTAGTTTTTGGTAAGAATTGATAAATGTAAACAGTGCAACAACTTCAATCAGAGCTAAGTACTGTGCAACATTATTTAGCTCTTATTAACCAAGCAGGAAGTCTGTGTGGGAGAATCTTGACCGAGGTCGTGACTACAGACCAAATGCAGTGAGGTCTTGTGTACATGACTGAGGTCAAGGTTCTCTCATACAGACCAACTAAGCTCGGTTAATAAGATGTTTATTTATATGGCGCAAACAAAACAGTTTAATTTGTTTACTGTAACTGGTTTGTACTTACTCACATTTTGCTTGCGAACAGCGATGAGCCGAATTTAATTCTGCCAAAGTTTGCTCGTCCTCTTTACTCTTTTTTTCTCTTGAGGCTTATTGGCACTTCCATAAATAAATATTGTTAGATGATAATAGTAATTTATCCTCACCGCATATCTATTGTTGCGATCACGTTAGACGAAGTTATGGGAGGAATCCGCGACCACCTAAGCAAAAGATATGCAGCAAGGCCGGGTGAGAGGTGGTCACCGCCACAAGGGGAGAAGGGAGGTTCGCGAAGCATCTTCCCATGGCAATCTCGTCAAACCGCGAGATCTCGCACTGCACGGCCAGATTTTATGTTTGAAAGGCTGCAAAGG
Source organism: Orbicella franksi (assembly GCF_964199315.1). Classification (NCBI taxonomy): domain Eukaryota; kingdom Metazoa; phylum Cnidaria; class Anthozoa; order Scleractinia; family Merulinidae; genus Orbicella; species Orbicella franksi. Next base: position 7,329,586 of record NC_138150.1, read on the forward strand.
ATCATACTAGATGCAACTAACCTAGACCCTCGGGATTAGCGGAATGTAGCATGTTATCGCGATACACTCATTATATATGCAGTGAGAATAGTCAATGATTTTGCATTTTAGTTTACAACTTTTTCACTGCTAAACATTATCGGTCTAGATGCTGGTCTAGATGGAAAAATCTAGACCACTTCCTTTCAATATCGATTTCAGCCAATCAAATTCGGGAATGTGGTAGTTCCCAGTCCTTGTGAGACAGAGCCATATGATAATATGCTATATGAATCTGTCAGTTTATATGTGATTGGAGCACATTAAATAATTTAATCAGTTTTATTATGTAATTTGTTTGAACAATGTAAAGTTGTCATGAACAGTCCAAATGCCACCCAAATCATGGGCAGAACCCAACTGATGAATAATTTATTAATGAAGTACATGTACAGCAGGGTGGGAGTGGCATAAAATCATTTTAATTTGGCAATGCCATTTAGGTATGACGAACAACATTGCATTTGGCAGGGTCTGTCCAATTATGCGACATTGGAGCAGTTGCTCATTCATACACCATTGGTTGTTTGTGGCAAACCTTATGTTTGAATTACTCATTGTGATATCTTGGGTGACAAAATACTCCTTAATTTTGGCACAAAATTTCAGTGTTAATTTACAATTTCACATGTGAATTAGAAAATTACCGTGGCATTATGTTTGGCATGAAATTTCTCAATACAATGAACAAGTGAAAAACCCACAAAATGTTGTGAGACACTTAATGGTGTGATTTGTCACCCATAATATTAAAAGGTAATCAAATAGTATACTTGTGAAATTTAGAAATAACTTGACTTAAGTGTTGTCAAAATTTGATTCTTAGAATTTTGACAAAATGTGTGTGAAATGATTGCTAATTTGACTCGTCACCATTTGATTACCCATAAGGCACACAAATGTATTTCTAAATGATCAACAATCTGATTTTGGTAATCTACACCAAGTCAGTGACTGTGAGAAGGTAGGATAATTTAACCCCCCTCCCCTTCCCCCTCCGGCCTTCTACTCCCATCAACAGACAGAATTTCATTAGATTGCATGGCATGTGAGGCTAAAGTTTTAGCAGCATTAATTAAGAGGTGGGGGTGGGGGTAGGGACGGGGATGTTAAATAAGCTGTTGCTGGATTGTTTGGATATTTACTTGAATTGCATAAGCTTGTATTTTAAAAATAAATAAGGTATTGATTATTCATTGATTAACTTGTAATCAGGTAATATTTTTTCGTCAGCAGATGCAGAGAGGGACACTAAAGTACTTACAGTGAGATTTCTTGGGGAGGATGGTAAGGTACAGTTGACAAAAAACTGAACTTTTTTTATTATTTTGCAGTAAATCTGATTGGGAGTAAATTTCTTTTAGAGTATCAAGGTATCCCTTCATGCTATAGTGGCAAATAAGGTCTGTACACCCTACAGCCAACCAGCTTTGTCAGCTGCTGAGCTGCACACCACACCACACCCCAGCACTTCCCTTCTCCCTCTCTGCTATCCTCGTCCATGTTGTCGTGGGTCTGGCCCATCTGGTGTCCAAGTTAAATTACTCTATATATTTATTAGGTTTTTTATATTATTTGAATGTTATATTTTGATGTTGACAGGCTTGTTATTTCATAGAAGTCACATGTTCTAAATATAGAGGACCCCTATTGATACCAGCCTAGTGTTGAAAAGGCCACCCAGCACAATTGTAGATTGCGTAAATTGAGTTGAAACAAGAAAGAAAGAAATGTGTTCATTCAGCCCTGAACAAATGTCAAACCCTAAAAAGACTGTTGAGATACTGAAGGATAATATATCACTGAAATTGTTTGAATTCATATTTACTGTTTATCCTTCATAACTCACCCACCCCCACCCCCTTCCTGGGAAATGTAGGGTCTATATATTTCAAGTACGTCATTGTGATGGGCAGGGCTTAGTATAGCGTACTTGATAAATGATTCTTACTGTGTATGAATTCGTGCCTGCATAGCCTCGGTAAAAAATACACAGGTAATACAATATGACATTTACTGTTTTGGTTGTAAAGGAGATTTTTGAGGGGGGCTTCAATAAGAGAATGCACGTGATAAATTTCTTGCTCTATTGCTCTATAAAGAGGGGTGTTGGCTGTCACTTATTTGAGAAGGAGGGTTATATAGTAGATTCATGATTTATGGCATTTGTTTTGGTCAAAGATCATAGCACACAGTATTTGTTACATCAAACCCCACTGTCGCCCCCTGTGATGGTAAAGTTAAACAATGATAAATAATCGAAAATGAACCGCTTGTCATATCACACACAGGTACTGTATGGAGATTCATGTAAACCTATCTGAAGTGTACTTTGGATTACGATGGCAGCTGCTGCACCTTTACCCTTGGCCAGCTCTGTAGAGAAGACAAATGGAGCCAAGCTGAGCAGACTTCTAATTGATGGTGGAACGACAGTTCTGAGGAACGTGTTTGATGGTTTTCATCCTCCTGCAAACCTCGCAGCTGACCTCAACGCCAACCGTCTGATCTTAAACAATCTATACAAGAAAAAGATTTTACATAAACCTCAGTGGGATTTACTGTTCCCACCTGGTGGCGCCACACCAGATTCTAACACTTTTGATATCACTCTCCTCTTTCTTCTTCTGACCAACATTTGTGGACTAACCCCTCCTCCCTCAGGGTGGCACAAACCACCACCTTCAAGTGACACCTCTCGTGAGGCTAACCTTGCTCGCATTAAGCGGTATCGTAATGAGCTGTATGGTCACGTGACATCGACCGGCGTCAAAACAGCTGAGTTTGACATCAAATGGCAAGAAATCAGTGCTGTTCTTGTTGCTCTTGGGTTGAATCCAGCAGAAGTGGTCAAATTAAAGGCAGCACCTTGTGGGGAAGATTACATCAGCGCTGTGATCGAGTGGGCTAAAGGTGACGAAGAGATTAAGGTACAGCTGGCAGAAGTACGCAAGACCCAGCATGAAGTACGACAGAGGCAAGAGAAAGACCACAAAACTCTTCAGGATGTACGACAGATCCACCAAGATACGCACCAAGTGGTCAAGGAAGTGTGGACAACGCAACAAGAAGATCGCAGAACTGTTCAGGATACACACCAGGCAGTTCAAGATGTACGACAGATCCACCAAGATACGTACCAAGTGGTTAAGGAAATGTGGACAACTCAGCAAGAAGATCACAGAACTGTTCAGGATACACACCAGGCCGTTCAAGATGTACGACAGATCCACCAAGATACGCACCAGGCAGTTGAGGATGTACGACAGATTCACCAAGGCACACGCCAAGTGGTTGAAGAAATTTGGACTGCACAACAAGAAGTGACGAAAACACAAAAGAAGAATCTTGAAACATTACAGCAAGTCAAAGAGAAGGTTGAAGAAATAAAAGAAAGAAGTAACGAAGACAACGACGATAAAAATCTTAGAAAACTAGCGGAGGTTAATTCCCAAAGAGTTATTGAAGATCACGCAGAAAAATACCAAGAGGGAACACGTGTGTTTTTCTTTGAAAGCGTCGAGAAATGGTTAGATGACAGAAGTTCTCCAAACCGAGTAATGGTGATCAGTGGAAATGCTGGAATGGGCAAATCTGTGATCGCGGCTGTTATTTGTAAAAGAATGCAAGAAGTTGGCAGACTGTCAGGGAGTCACTTTTGCCAGCATGACAAAGCACGCTACAGGAATCCCAAGCTGATGCTCCAGTCTTTGGCTTCTCAACTTTCTTACTCCTTGCCAGAATATAAGGACGCCCTTGTGAAAACGCTCTCCAGAAATCTGGGTGTGGAACTCAACAATATGGAAGTCAAGGACCTCTTTGATTTGTTGTTTGACGAAGTTCTAAGGAAGTTGGAAGACCCGGGCAGGAACATTCTCTTGGTAGTAGACGCACTCGACGAAAGTGAATATCAAGGACGTAATGAGCTGCTGGATGTTATTTCCAATCACTTCATAAAGCTTCCAGGTTGGATTCGATTTCTAGTTACAACCCGACCAGAGATAAACATTGCGGACAGTCTTAAAAGTTTCAAACCTCTTCAGCTGGAGCCAAACGATGCAGAGAACTTAATGGACATGAAGCTGTTATTTGAAAAGCAACTAAGCGACGTGATTCCACAAGATCATCAAGAAGTCGTCATAAATGAACTTGTTAAAAAGTCCGAAGGACTCATTATGTATGCTTATTTGCTTGTGCATTTCATCAAAGAGAATGTCTCACTTCTCACTTCTGAACAGCTGGACAGCACTTTACCCTCGGGTATTTCTTCTGTTTACGAAACATACTTTCGACGTCTGGAGAGGGAACTTTGCAAAGAACTGAAGATCAAAGAAGAACAGTTTCTGATTTTCCTGAGTGCTCTCACAGCTGCAAGAGAGCCGTTGTTGCTTGATTTCGTGAGTAAATTGATGCTTCCGGGTACAAGTTCTTCAGCTGATCGGCGGAAAGTGAGGAACGCGATCGCCTGTATTTCAACTCTTTTACCTGTACGAGATGACCGTATTCACTTCTTTCACAAGTCCGTTAAGGA
>NC_138150.1:7339155-7436655 GCF_964199315.1 Orbicella franksi
TCTTAACTCTCTTTATACAACTTGACTTCAAACTATTATTCATAGGACGGAATGACATCTTTCCTCTGTTAAAGGCTCTTTGTTATTGTTTTAGCAGGATGCCGGCCAACACACCACAGGTCGAAAAGAGCCCAGGAAATAGGAGACGGTATGCAGTTAGTGTAGATTTTTTAGGGGCATTTGCACACTTTTTTTAACCGCTCTTCGTATCGGCTACACGTATTTGTTTCGAGTTTTGATTGATTGACTAGATTACCTGTGTTGTATGTGATCTGTATGAGTAATTTCTTTGGTTTTGGACACTCAATTAAAAACCACTCTTAACTCTCTTTATACAACTTGACTTAAAACTATTATTCATAGGACGGAATGACATCTTTCCTCTGTTAAAGGCTCTTTGTTATTGTTTTAGCAGGATGCCGGCCAACACACCACAGGTCGAAAAGAGACCAGGAAATAGGAGACGGTATGCTGTTAGTGTAGATTTTTTGGGGGCATTTTATCCAATCAAGTTTCAAGCTTAAGCCTATTGTTCACTCAGTTTTTTATTAAATTTTATATTTCTTGGTTCTCTCTTGTTGACTACTTGAAACATGCAAAATGGATTTCCATAGTCTGTTACATGCTCTCTGGGAGAAAGCTAAAATATTAAACTCACGTCTTAGCGAAATTGCAGATAGTAATCACGTGACTCGTTTAGACGAATCGCTTGCGAACGAAAATATTTGCTGGATTGTAACGACAGTTATTGGCATTTCCTTTGCTTGGACTCATTTACACACTTATTTTTACCGCTCTTCGCATCGGCTTCATGTACTTTTTTTAAGTTTTGATTGGTTAACTAGATTGCCTGTGTTCTTTGTGATGTGTGGAAGTGATTTCTTTGGTTTTGGACAATCAATTGAAAACTTCTCTTAACTCTCTTTATACAACTTGACTTAAAACTATTATTTATAGGATGGAATGACAACTTTCCTCTGTTAAAGGCTTTTTGTTATTATTTTTAACAGGAGTCCAGCCAACACACCACAGGTCGAAAAGAGCCCAGGAAATAGCAGACGGTATGCAGTTAGTGTATATTTTTTAGGGGCAATTTATCCAATCAAGTTTCAAGCTCAAGCCTATTGTTCACTTCAGTTTTTTATTAAATTTTATATTTCTTTGTTCTTTCTTGTCGACTACTTAAAGCATGCAAACTGGATTTCCATGGTCTGTTACATGCTCTCTAGGAGAAAGCTAAAATATTAAACTCAAGTCTTAGCGAAATTGCAGATAGTAATCACATGAGTCGTTTAGACGAATCGCACGCGAACGAAAATATTTGCTGGATTACAACGACAGTTATTGGCATTTCCTTTGGTTTGACTCATTTACACACTTAGTTTTATCGCTCTTCGCTTCGGCTTCATGTATTTTTTTCAAGTTTTGATTGGTTGACTAGACTGCCTGTGTTCTTTGTGATGTGTGGGAGTGATTTCTTTGGTTTTGGACACTCAATTGAAAACCGCTCTTAACTCTCTTTATACAACTTGACTTCAAACTATTATTCATAGGATACAATGACAACTTTCCTCTGTTAAAGGCTCTTTGTTATTATTTTTAACAGGAGTCCAGCCAACACACCACAGGTCGAAAAGACCCCAGGAAATAGCAGACGGTATGCTGTTAGTGTAGATTTTTTAGGGGCATTTGCACACTTTTTTCAACCGCTCTTCGTATCGGCTACATGTATTTGTTCGAGTTTTGATTGGTTGACTAGATTGCCTGTGTTCTTTGTGATCTGTGTGAGTGATTTCTTTGGTTTTGGACACTCAATTAAAAACCACTCTTAACTCTCTTTATACAACTTGACTTCAAACTATTATTTATAGGACGGAATGACATCTTTCCTCTGTTAAAGGCTCTTTGTTATTATTTTTAACAGGATGCCGACCAACACACCACAGGTCGAAAAGACCCCAGGAAATAGCAGACGGTATGCAGTTAGTGTAGATTTTTTAGGGGCATTTGCACACTTTTTTCAACCGCTCTTCGTATCGGCTACATGTATTTGTTCGAGTTTTGATTGGTTGACTAGATTGCCTGTGTTCTTTGTGATCTGTGTGAGTGATTTCTTTGGTTTTGGACACTCAATTAAAAACCACTCTTAACTCTCTTTATACAACTTGACTTCAAACTATTATTTATAGGACGGAATGACATCTTTCCTCTGTTAAAGGCTCTTTGTTATTATTTTTAACAGGATGCCGACCAACACACCACAGGTCGAAAAGAGCCCAGGAAATAGGAGACGGTATGCAGTTAGTGTAGATTTTTTAGGGGCATTTGCAGACTTTTGTTTCCTGCTTTTCGCATTCGGCTACACGTATTTGTTTCGAGTTTTGATTGGTTGACTAGATTGCATGTGTTCTTTGTGATCTGTGTGACTGATTATATTAATTTGGTTTTGGACACTCAATTGAAAACCTCTCTGAACTCTCTTTATATAACTTGACTTAAAACTATTATTCATAGGATGGAATGACAACCTCTTTTTTTTTTTGTTAAAGGCTCTTTGTTATTATTTTTAACAGGATGCCGGGCCAACACGCCACAGATAAAAAAGAACTCAGGAAATGAGAGACGGTATTCTGTTAGTGTAGGTTTTTTAGGGGCATTTTATCCAATCAAGTTTCAAGCCCAAGCCTATTGTTCACTCGATTTTTTTTTTTTATATTTTATATTTCTTGGTTCTTTCTTTTTGGCTACTTAGTGCATTTAAACTGGATTTTCATGGTCTGTTACATGCTTTCTAGCAGAAAGCTAAAATATTAAACTCACGTTTTAGTGAAATTGCGGATAGTAAACTCACGTGTTAGGGAAATTGCGGATAGTAAAGTCTATGCCCCTATCCACACCCTGTCATGGGTATGATGTCTTTTTTTAACTTGATGAACTATTTTAAAATGACTTCTTGAATGCGTCAGGAAACGTGGATACTACCAGAATACCAAACGTAGGCCATGCTTAAAACATAACCCTTCCTCGTTCCCAGGACTTGGGGACTGTTAGCGAGATTGAACATCACCATTGAGGGTAAACGTTTTGATCTTTGTTGCTTGTGCTCAGGTAGTTAACTCATGTATGCTAAAGGTCTTTTTGAGTGATGTTCTTTAAAAATGCCCTTTATTTTGATAATTTGGATAAAAATTCCACAGGCCTGTTTTAGTACCTTCCTCTCCCCCACCCCAGCCCTTGTTTTCTTTTTTTTATTAAATAGTTTTGTTAGCTAGTACTATTTTCATGATTGCCTCTTGTGCTAGTGTCTTCAATGTGCGTATCTTTTTTCAGATGCGTGCTTGTGTAGTGATGTCTAAATGACGCCGCTGCTTGACCTTTACGACTCTGCACAACCTTTGCATGCTACGTCCGTCCATGCTACGAAAGGCTCTTTGCGGTTACAGCAGGACAGGCAGTTTGCTGTCATGTCACGAGCGAGTCGTGCACACGAACTGCGTTTCTTGTTATAAGAAAAAGTACAATTATAATGTAACGCCTTTAGGACCCCAGCAAACTTCACCCTACCCTTCGTGGACCATGTCAGGAAGACGCTGGACCAGGCTCAAAACAAGAACTAGAGTAACACACAAATAGACGCCATTTTGTTATGGCTGTGTTCTGTTGTATCATGAGGAATTTGCAAAGACAACATGGCTTCCTGACGAGGGCTTCCGTATTACTGAACATGACAACGAAAAACACTAAAATCTATTTGGTTACACTTTAACAGAACACTTTAAATATGAGCACAACTGTAGAATAAATCACCGCCTACTAAGTGAATTTAAAATAACTTCAGTAACTAGAAAACCAACGGGAACGCAACTTTCTGGAAGTAACCTTTGTTTTCTTGGAAAATTTTCAAGTAATTGCATCTAGTAGATCTAAGGAATTTCTTTCTCGCGTCCATGAACTGACTTTTTGAGCCAAACCGTGCTAAGTTTGACGATGCTAAATTCAGTGGCATGTTAATATTTAGTAGCAAGAGCAATTAGTATCTTAGTTAGTTAGTATCTTACTATCTTATTATCTTAGTATCTTATTAGTATCTTAGTATCTTATCTTAATTAGCATCTTAGTCTGAAAAGCCCCGTGGGGACGAGCCAATATAGTATGTATGTATGCATGCATGCATGTATGCATGTATGCATGTATGCATGTATGCATGTATGCATGTATGCATGTATGCATGTATGTATGTATGTATGTAGTTAAATTAGAGTAGTGTTCAGGGCTATCTTTGTAAATAGTGGATGCGGCCCAATTCAGTGTTCAGTTTACCTTGAGCGGCATCTTAAGTTAATTGTTTATACTCGGAGAAAAGTTGGCATGCTTTTTGACTTCCTAACGAAGATAAGATTTTTTTCTGCGAGAGGTAGCAGTAAAGAGAGATTCATATTTTTTTAAAAAAATTAATTCGTATACTATAATATGTCGTAAACTTTTTTCTCTCTGTCAAGAGAGGTTTTGTGTAAGTATTCAAATTACTGCAGTGTACATATCATGAGGATATCAGTATAAAGCTTTTTTAAACATGTTCAAAAGCCAGGATGCGTTACTGTCAGAAACCGTCAACTGAATATGTAAGGAATACTAAGATTACATAGTGATAGTACGAGGCTCAAAAGACTCTTAAAAGTGTCAAATAGTTGCTTGTAAACTAAACGTTTCGGGCTTGACCCTTCTTCAGTAGGTGGAGTGATCGAGCCACGCCATACAAAAAACTACGCGTACGCATGCACGGAAAGCGCGCGCACGAAGTACAAAGTAAAAAAGGCGTGCTGCGACAAATGAAAACCATTGTTTTAGCGCGCATATGTGTAATAAGTTCAAAGAATTTATTATAAAAACATTCGTGTTTTGTTGTTGTTGTTGTCCAGATGGCCTGGGTTCGTTGATGGCCCACTAGATTCCAAATGTAACGTTATTGGTAGTTCTGCGATTTTATATGAAGACTCTTTTAAGTTTTATCTTGCTTCTTTATTATCGAAGAGATTCGGCTGAATTTTAGGTATATTTGCTGTAATAAATATTAACACGAAAGACTTGTCAAGTTTTTTTTTTTTCTGTTGTCCATCTTGACCTGCTGTTCCTTTGTTCTGGAGACAATTTGTTCTCTGAGTGGGATATGTCTTTCATTTCCAAAAGCGATGTGATCAACACGGTCTTTATCATCCTTAACGTATGAGAACATTGGAGAGACAAAAGAAATTATTATTTAGCTCATTGTATCGATGTTGTGCCAAATTCTTACAACCATTACATAAGACAGGTATGGATATCGAGAAAAAGAATTCATATTTTGATCTTGGCGATAAGTAAGTTAGGAAATGTTACTTTACTGCATCATGTGATCAATCAGCGGTTTACCCAAGGAATAGCGAAATGTTGATGGTTTAAATTTTCTAGTTTATCCGGTAAGTGACCACTTAAAGGGACACAGTCAGCTTTGGGACCGCGCTGACCTAGACAATAGTTTTTTCACTACGAAAAAATTTCACGTCGACCTGAAATCAAAGTACATCGAGAAATCCGCTTCAATCTTCGCAGCGTTTTGCTTGATTTTCAGTCGTTTACTGAAAAACCTGTTTTTGAGTGCGCGTTTGCTCATCCTATGATGTTATTTTTAACACATTTGGTTAAAAAACAGTTTGGATCGCGTCTCTTTAATATGCAAATTAGCTATGAAATGATATCTAATGCGCATGTGCGCCAGCTGATTGTGTCCCTTTAACATGATCCGACCTAACTACGGATGTCAATTGGGTAACATTTCACCCTACAGTCCTTTTGGGGCGATAAAGTTTGTATTCAAAGATCACGCATGGCAGTTCACAGGAAACACCCAAATGATGGTCGCCATTCATTACAACCAAAGGCTTAACACAATCACCAACAAGCTAATCGAGAATCTGGCCTTCACAGGCATGTTCATAGTATCTCTTCACATGCCCTTCTGGCTTATCAGTCTCCGCTATGGACGCTGGGTATTTGGCCATGCCCTTTACCAGTTGGTAGGTTTATCGCAGTTGATATTCGGCATCTCGTCGCTGTTCACCATGACAGGAATCGCCTTCAACCGCTACTTTAACATAGTAAGGCGAAACCTGTACCTGAAATATCTCTCCACTAAGAAGACCACTTACTTCATGATCCTCTTTGCATGGGTGGGTCCCACAATCGCAACCACACCACAGCTCTACGGCTGGGGCAAGATCGCCTACCATGATCTCTTTTCTGACTGCACTTGCGTATGGAACCTACCCGACGTCTCTTTCATCGTAACACTTTGCGTAATGACCATTTTCCTCGCGGCTGCCATAATAACGTGGTGTTACTATACTATTTACAAAACGGTCAAGGCCAGTGCGCAGAGGATGCTGGGACATGCTGCCAAGAACAGCGTGCGAAGTAATGCGTCTACCAAAACAAGCGAAAAAACAGAGACAAAAGTCCTCAAGACCTCGTTTGTGGTCGTGTGTGTTTACATGACGTGTTGGACGCCTCTCTCTGTCATGGGTTTCATCCAAGTGTTCGGAGGAGAGAGTCCACGCGGGGCCCACCTATTTGCTTACTACTTCGTATTCTGCAGCAGCCTCACCAACCCCTTCATATACGGTATCATGAACCCGCAGTTCTAGCAAACCTTCAGAAAGATGCTTCGAATACGAGTCAACGATGTGTAACCTGTCTCCAGCCGTGTAAACGACAACGGGACGAGAAGCAGCGCGTTGGATGGCCACCCGATTGAAGATATACCAAGCATATCCATACAGACGGTTCCAGTTTTTCGAATCCAAAACCAAGTTGAGACGACCTCGAGCCACAATGCCACTAACAAAACCGACGCGTTAGTGAATAGTTTGCCTGAAGATGAAGATAACTCTAACGCACCTTCAAAGCCCTTGATATTGAAACGGGGCCAAGCTTGGAAATGATGAATAAACCGGTCCATATATAGGCTAAATTTTTGGGTTTATTGGAATACTTTACTTTATTTAATCTCTTACATCAATTTTGATACTTTTTTTATTTCTTTTAGTAACAAGCTTTAAAAAAGTGTCGAGGAGTCTGTGACGAGCAGAAATGCATGAATCAATAGACCCCCTTCAATGGCCATTATAGTATCTTAATGTTGAATGCTTGTTTCACATCTACTTAGCATCTGACAACTTATGGAACCGAGATTATTCTTACCTGCCATCCTTTTCTTCTGCTCGCCCACCTTCACTAGCAAGGTATCAACTCATTCTTCGGGTTCTTCGCTCTCCATCATTCACATCGCGATATTGCTAGAAGTTTCTGAAAAGGCGCGCTTTTCCCGCTGTTTTTCATGTCTCGCAGGTTGTTAGAACCAGGTGGTGAGCAAATCAATTATTTCCCAAAGCCAAAGACAAATCACGATATTTAGCGATAACCGACTTCAATAATTGATTATCATTTGATTACCACGTTTATTTTTTCATGCTTTAATCACGCTCTGACAGCTCAGCGAAGCGATCTGCCATTTTTCACACAATTATGCATTGGGAGACTATTATTTCTGAGCAGTTATTTACAGGTCAGGTGGTGAGCGCTCGGCCGATGAAAAGAAAGAAATGAATCGACTGATAATTGTTCTTTCATGCAGAAAATGTTACTAAGCTAAATTTATTGAGATCTTGTAATTTCACCGGCCTAGCTAATTGTTTATTTCTGCTGGAATAACCCCAATGTTACAACAAGCAAAGTGAATCATTAACTGGCTACACACCTAAGTTCTGACTGCCACATATGCTATAGTTGGATCACTATATTATACTTGAGCATAAACACTTACAAAAATCGTAAAGAAGGCTTTATTATCTTACCATTGAACCTAGTGTATTGTATTTAGGAAAACGTCATTTTATGTCTGCATGTCTAAAGCAGACGCGAAAGTGCGTTTTTGGAAGAATTTGGAAATCCTCTTCAAAGTATGGCTCTTTCCATTCAACCAAACATTGCGGAGCTGCAAATGGTACGGTATAATTTCCTGGGAAAGTTTCCTAATAATCGAACAATTTTAGAAAGAATCAGCAGTTTCCTCTATGGAACTGCCGACGTTAAAAATTTACAATGCCTTTGAATGAGACTGAACAGAAATGACTTGGGGTGGTTCGCATTATTTGAAAAAGAAACAGTCAATAAAAATATCAATCTTCATAGTATTTACAGTATGGTAGCGTCAAGATGCTTTTGTGCGCTGCAAAAATCTAGTTGGACAAAAGGACGACATTTCACAGTCCTTGTTCATACATGACTCAACTGTAAGCAACTGAAAAACATTGTTTCCTTGCAATACCCTGAAGGACAATTTCCTACCCGGCTTCTCTTTTGATCATCTAGATTCCTGGAGTAAGATTTTCACTAATTCAACTAGACGCTGTTTTCCTTTCCGACAATTTCCAGTGGATTATCTCTTTCCAAACATAGTTACGGCATACACAGACCGAAAAAGATTTTAACAAAGAAAATTTCAGCGGGAGTAAGATTTTGACCGGAAGTGGTATTCATGTGTTTCTTTCTGGAGGGTTTCACTGAAAGTTCTCCCCGTAAGCCAGTTTCGAACTTCTTGAAGCTTTTAAGGTGCTGTGATCGAACTGAGAACGCTGAACCTGCGATACCGTCGGAAAGGAAGCCAGAATTAAATTACGAAAAGAACCTTAGTCCAAGAATCTAGACTATCAAATAATGTCTCCAGACCCATCCTTTCCTCGTATTGAGGCCCCGAAGGCTAAGAAGTACAAGCGGCTCAGAGGATGACAACGTTGTTTTCTCAGGCAATCCCATTAGGACTTGGGAGAGAAACATGGCGCCTCCAGTTCAATTTTTGTTGTCCTGGTTCTATGTTTACTTAGCGGAGACTGAAGGGGCCGTGAACTACACAGGTCTCTGCTTAGATTGCGAGAAAGCTCTCTCGGGAGTTAGAGAGTGGACGGCTATGCGCCCAATATCCAAACTGGCATTTCCCAACACGCCTTTCGTGACTAACGCCTTCAAGGATTTGTCTTCCTCTAGAAGATGTATGTCACAGATGCAGGCATGACGTATAATAAAAGAACTAAAAGATAAGAAACAACACCGCCTGTAAAATACAATAAAATACAAACATAAAACAATGCTATTCATTTGAATCCTGTTCTCAGAGTAAAGATACAGGGATTGAAGATAAAAGGACAGTGAAAACCAACTACAACAAAACAGTTCCTCATTTTTAATAAAACAAAATACATATATGTTAAGGAACTAAACCAAAATATTTCTATTTTCGGTCCTATTGTACTTTCTGGAAAAATTCAGGTGAAAAACAGTGTTTCTAGAGACCAAACTCATATTTTCTATGTTTTAATCTGTTACTTGTCTTGTGTCCATGTCCATTGACTTTTCAGAGCGTTTCTTATAGCTACACTTTAAACGTGTGTGAATATCAGTAACACAGCCGTAGATCTTAATGCTAACTTCTTAATTATACCGAGCTGTGCCTCTCACCGTGAAAACGTGCAAGATTCTTGGCCTTTAAATTGGTCTATTTTAAACTTTATTCTATTAGACTACCATGCACGAAAAACAACCCCAATATCCAAACTCTCTATGGCGATTGATTTGTCTTCAGTGTCAACTTCAAGTCGATAAATGGCTTAGTGTATAACCAGTTGCGAACTTGGTATAATTGATGCTCTTAGGCTGAATTTATGATTTAAAAGATTCTTTCTCTTGAACTCTCATCATATTAAGCTAATCTTCAGAAACGTTTGAGGATTGTTCTTGCTACAAGAATGACTATATATGTCAATAGTTTATTTTCTGATTTGACGACCTCGACATGACTGTTCCTAGCAGTATACTGATACAGGAATTATGTCACATATGAACCAGATCCATGGACCAGCTCGCCACAACGTCTGACCGTTGTGCGTATAAAAGTCATGGGTTCTACTTTTGTCGCAGACTCAGAATTTTATTCTTTTTGGTTCCATGTTTGCAACAAGTTTAAAAAAAACATACATTAAACCTACCCCGCATTTAGGTAGCGATCGACCTTCAACTTGTTGGTGCGTAAACGTTCTGTGGCCAAAAGATCAAGTATTAATTCTCTACTCCGTAAGAAGGTCGCTCTTTCTTCCAGGTAGATATCTAATTATTTTCTTAGGATGTACCCACAAGCATGATCTTCCTTGTCTTTATCTCTCAGCTTCTTTCGTGTTGTTTTTCACACTTTTAAAAGCTGTTGATCGTGTTCTTGCCAAAAGGATACATTGAATTCTTGAAATCCAATGTACGTAAGACTGGTTTTAATCAAGCCTTCTCAAATAGCTGGTCTGACAGTTAATGATCCCTGGTGAAACACTCCACTTTTCAATTTGTCAGTGTATTCCACAGTTAAGTGCGTCTGAATTGAAAAGAACTAAGTGATAAAAGTGAATGTTTTGGGGAGATGCAGCAAGCAGCACAAGAATAATAAAAAATGAGTTATATTTAGACGTTACAAGTTTGATCGCTAAGCATATTTTGGCTAAATGCTAGCGACAGCTTCAGTTTTACGTAAGAAAGATAAAAAACAATATCGTGCAACTTTGCGTGTTTGACCGACAATTTCTATAAATTTAGCTTACCTGACTTACAGTTTGGTCGGTGTCCAAAACTGGAATATCCACTGAAGAAAACTCGCGACTTATTCAGTAAAGAGAACGATCATCCCGCGAGTCAGAGTGTATATTATTCATGAAAATACTAAAACGAGAACGTAAGTTGCGTAAAAAAGGGCAGAATTTACTGTACCTTCTTGGATAGTAGCCATAACGAGCCAATCTTATTGCTATCTATCTCAAACTGATTCGGGAAGTAACTGCAAAATTTCACTACGACTGATTTGCTGTAAATGTTCTATGATTCTGGGACGAACCTTTGCTTCCTAAACGTAACAATGGCAAGCACGTGCCTTATAAGACAAAGTGCGTGCCTGCACGCGCAGCCTTTGTCACGCAATCTTGGTAACTATTTGCAAATCCCCCCTAGATCTAAAAAAGACTTACACTTGAAGTTTATATTTCACATTAACCGGCATCCCACCACGCTGCTCTAAGTTTCTTGAAGCTTGGGTTTGTTTTTCTATGGATAGACCGGTTTTCAATTGAACATCGTAAAATTACCAAAACCAAAGTAATTTTTGTGGCTAATCACAAGAGACAGAGATAATCCAATGAAACAATCAAATATCAAACCAATCACCCGAGGTTGACTTTGGATAACAAGGTGGCGTGACTTTCTTTGAATGTCGAAAGCAGTTCACATTTCCTTTGGTTTTGCTTTGCCACTTTGCGCATGTGCACAGCCCAAGTGCCTTGACGCGCATTTTCATCCTCTTCGAAAACATTAGTCTGTTTCAGTCTCTCGGTCAGTGGGGACTATTGAAAAAGCGAGAGAGAAACGTGTGGGCCTTGGTCTTCCGCTCGGATTTTCGATCCTCCCCACTGACAGAGAGCCTGGAACAGACTACAAAAACATCCATACAACGCCTATGGTTACATCTGTTGAAGAACTAGATACCACGTCTAAAGTAACTTGTGAGGGATTACCTTGGGAATAAGGCCCTTA
The DNA here is from genome assembly GCF_964199315.1 of Orbicella franksi. NCBI lineage: Eukaryota > Metazoa > Cnidaria > Anthozoa > Scleractinia > Merulinidae > Orbicella > Orbicella franksi. Next base: position 7,350,811 of record NC_138150.1, read on the forward strand.
TTGGATCAACTCTCTTACTCTTCATTCTCTCTTGTATATAAATAGATTAAGAACTAGGTTAGTAAGGATGATGATTAATCCACGGGTCAGAAGTCTTAAGCTATCCTATTCCGGTCTGGGACAGGTGTAAGCTAATAGCCCGTTCAGGTAACATTGACTGGAGGTGTCATGGTGTTACATGCATACAGCCGGAGAGGCTCCACACGCAATTTCATCTCCATGTAAACAATCACGCAACACCCATGGTTATATCCATGGAAGAACTAAATAGCAAAATTGGGAAAAAGGCCCTTGCTGGTCTAACTCTTTTACACTTCAACCTCTCTTATGCACTTTTTCTGTGAAATAGCTTGGTTAGGATGATGATTAATCCACAGTTCAGAAGTCCATTCCAGATTGTATCGGCTGGACTGCGCTAAGTCTTCTGGGACATTCTTGAGCTTGATTTATTATGGGGTGCCATTTCCGCCAAAATTATTGTTTTATTATTATTAGGCACAATGTTTTATTATTAGGCACCAGTTAATTATTATTAGGCACAATGTTTTATTATTAGGCACCAGTTTATTATTATTAGGCACAATGTTTTATTATTAGGCACCAGTTTATTATTGTTTGGAATTATTTTTTATTATTAGTCACCTTGTTGCATTATTAGGCATTGATTTTCATTATTATGATTTAAAAAATGATTGACAGGCCTAGCACGACTCCCACTGTTTCGTGATAAACGGTCTTTGACCTTTAGAGTTTAGCTCTAACAAGTATGTCTTTCAGAGATTTTCCTCTCCTGTAGGAGATGAAAGGTGGGTCTCTGTATATTTCTCTAAGCAGAGGTTGATCTTGGATTAAATGCCATTTGCTCATTAAAATGCTTTTAAGATTGGGCACTGATGGATTATATTGTGTGACAAAAGGCAATAATCTCTTTTGCAATTTTGGTTTCTGTTGTAGTGCCGACTTCCTGTTTTTAAATTCGATTTCTGCGAGGACTTTGTTGACCAGTTTCTCTGGATAGCCTCGAACACGCAAATTTGATCTGAAATTTTTGATCTTTTCTTCAAAACTTGCTTTTGAAGAGTTTGTTCTCAGAAGCCTAAGTGCTTCACCTTTTATAAAACCTTTTTTCACACCTGGAGCGTGACAGGAAGAGAAATGCGTGTATTGAAATTTCTCAGTCGGCTTGAAGTGTGTGCAGATATCAAAGATTGAATCTTTGTTAAATCTCTCGCCTTTGAAGACAGTAGTGTCTAGGAAATTTATTTCCTTCTCTGATATTTCAGCCGTGAATTTAATGGTAGGATGGTGCCTGTTTGCTTCTGAAATAAACTGATCTATTTCCTCTCTGTTTGTGTTCCACAACGAGAACACGTCATCTATGTATCTCTTCCACTCAATGGGTTTTATCTTGCTTTTACCGATAATTTTAGATTCTACTGCGGACATAAAAATGTTCGCGAAAGCAACTGCCATTTTTGTCCCCATTGCGGTACCATGGGTTTGGAGATAGTTCCTTCCGTTGAAATGGAGGGAGTTCTCCTGAAGTATAAGTCTAAGCATGTTGCGGAGTGAATTTGTAGGAATGGGAGTGTTGTTCTTATAGAAGTCTTCGTATGCTATGCATACAGTGTTTATCCCTTCCTCTTGGGGGATATTGGTGTACAGGCTGGTAACATCCATTGAAACTAGAATCGTATTTTGTTGGACTTTTGTCCTTTCTATAAAGTTAATGAAATCTGTGGTATCTTTGAGGTACGATTTTTGCGCTTTGGCAATAGGCTGGAGGATGTGGTCTATAAATGATGATATACGTTCTGTCGGACCTTCACAGCCCGAAATTATTGGTCTTCCAGTAAGAGTCGGTTTGTGAATCTTTGTTAGTGTGTAAAACACTGGTATGCGCGGTGGGTTAGGTGCTTGAGAAAGCCATTCTTTGGTCTTTGCGTCTATGTGATTTCCTAAATGGAGTTCATTAATTAAATCTTTGACCTTTTGTGAGGTCTCCTTCACCATTGGTGTTTCTAGGGGCATGTAGTTCTTTCTATCATCAAGTTGAGTTTGGCCCTCTGTTATCTTATCTTGTTTGTTCATAATGACCGTTGTGGATCCTTTGTCTGCCTTTTTGATAACTATTTCTGTGTTAGATTTCAAATCTTTCAGTGCTATACGTTCTTGGTAAGGCAGGTTATTTCGTGGCTTAGTAATAAGCTACGAACAACACTTGCTCTTTCCTCATTCTGCTGTAAAAGTGATCGTGCGCTACTCAACAAATTAAACAACTCTTCAGGTATTCTTGTCACTGAATCAAGGAGATTCACATGTTTTTGAATTTCTTCAAGCTCCTCCACTAAGTCACTGTCATGAGACACACCAACACAAGCAACAATCTCTTGTAATCGGGAGGTAACTTCATGCCTTAAGTCGGAAATAGTGTTAGTTGCCATCGTTTTATACTTCGAGGATAAATTGCTTCTACATACTCAGCTACATTTTGCTTTTTCTGGGCCTACAAAGTCAAGATGTCTATCCCTTGATCATTCGCAATGTCTGCCATGCTGTTCTCATGTGTAAAACCGCTGACTACTTGGAGATAGTAAGGTACGAAAATAATACGAAACAGTGCCTAATAATAAAGATGAAATAATAATAGAAAATAATGCCAAACAATAATAAAATAGTGCCTAATAATAAGAGATTGTGCCTAATAATAAAACATTGTGCCTAATAATAATAAACTGGTGCCTAATAATAAAACATTGTGCCTAATAATAATTAACTGGTGCCTAATAATAAAACATTGTGCCTAATAATAATTAACTGGTGCCTAATAATAAAACATTGTGCCTAATAATAATAAAACAATAATTTTGGCGGAAATGGCACCCCATAATTTATGCTTAGGTTGCGACTTTGAGGTGTGGCGGTACATCTCGGAAGACACCATTTTCCTTTCTAAAGGAGTGAAATTCATGAGCAATCAAGTTATTTTGCTACGTGGTTAGTTTATAAACATTCATTTGCACATTTCCTGGCAGTACGGTTGTATTTCTTTAGTTTATAACGACTCACTGATCTATGTAAAACGCTAAGAGCACTTCCGCTTTCGAAATATAAATTGCTTTGCTTTCAATTCATTCTTTGTAAGAAACTTTTACCATTTATAAACGTTCTTGTCATCTTCACAGGTTGCAGACCGTGGGATTTCTATTCAAGATTTGATGTTTCTTCGATTAATTCTTATTTCAGGTAAGCATGTTAGGAAAAATATGGATTAGGGTCCAGTGAAACCCAGGGTATCTGAGTGAAACCCAGCGATCGAATGATGTCAATGATCTGTATTTGTGTCGTTATAATTAAACCGAGTACTATTCTGTGTCTTCATAGTACGTAATTTTGTTGAAGTCGTGTTTCCCATCAGGGCCCCCATTGGGGCTCCCATCGGCTGTGTAGATCTGGAAATCATCTGTACAGTCAGTCTAGACTGGTGTAGCGGAGGGTCTGGGAGGGGAAGGGAGACTAACGAAACAGGATTGCCATCTCTTTAATTTTTTTTTAACAACTTTTAAGCTTCGATGTTTAGCAATTTGGCAAGATTTCCGTATAACCCCATACATTTATTATGCATACAGTTCTTTGTTTAACTAAACAATAGAGTAAACAATAGTGCTCCTTTGAGACTTATTTGAGTGCCGCATACTTTTAGACTTAGATTTTTTTTTCCAGTTTTCTATCTAAAATACGCAAAAATGGAACGATTTCTTTGAGACTTAGTTTTAGGTCTAAATTACGGACATCAGATGCGAAATATCATAATTTGGGCCACATTTACCGTATTTTTAAACTGAACGCAGGCTTAAAACTGCTTAAAATAATAGCGATTTAGACCTGTTCGCTAGTTTAAAAAAGCTTTAAAATATTGCTTTAGGCCTAAGCAAAACCGGCTGCTTGAGGTTAGCGATAATCTGTTGAGCGGGTTAGCCACTATTATATTAATTTTGTAAATGTAAACAAAGTGAAATAAAAATTATAGCTTACCTGTCGCGTCTCTCGGCATTTTTTTCCCCTTGATTTCCTTCCTCAAGTTCAGACCCATGCGATGAAGCTGTGTATTTTGTTTCTTTCCCCCATGAAGTGGCGATCAGATCACAAACAGTGCATACAGTGTTACAAGGAACAATTTACGCATCTTTGCGCACTTCGTACAAGTCGGCGATATGCTTGATAATGTTTCCAAAAGAATCATCTCCATAGTGCTTACGCCATATCCATTCCTGTAGGTAGCTTTCAAAGAGATCTTTGGATGTTCCTGTACGAGGCATACTTCGTTTGACTCCCCGCCATGTATTTTCAATGCGCTGGGTGTGCGCACCTGTGTCTGGGTCTACGAAGTTTAGGTTGTGGTTAACTGTGAGATGACTATAGCCCTCATCTTTTAGGCAATCGTAAGCTTTCCACATGTCGCTCATCACATGTGTCCCCGGCAATATGTGGGCGCGTATGATGGGTAAGAGTGTGTCTTTATCCCTTTGCGCTACCGGAACAAGAAAGCAGGCCTTGGTCTCGCGGCAGATGCCGCCAAAGACCCACTGTCCTTCGATGTAGTGACCGCGGTTGTACTTCGTTTTGCCAAACTTGGACTCGTCAATCTCCACAGTCTTACCTGGTCCACCTATTTGCCCTGCATGATGATTCATGATTCTGTTGGCACAAACCTCTCGGCAATAGTTATACCAATCTATCACCGTTTCTGTTGACGTGGTTTCGTCATCTAGTGAGGTCTCGTGCACTGCTTGAGTAATAGTAAATTTGTGCGCCCAAGCGTACGTTAGGGCTAATACTTTTTCAATGGACAGCCTGCTTCCAGAAAACCATGAGTTCTGGCGCATTGATGCCATGCCATTGCATTTTCTTCTCGAACACCGCCATTCGAACCCATCTCGCGATGAAGCTCGCCGTGTCCACGTCAATGTATTGCTACAATTTTCCCATGGACACATAACTGACGACGCAAGCAGGTTGTGTTCCTTGCACCACTGTATGCACTGATCGTGATCTGCCAAAATTTTGCACAATTTAAAAAAGTTTAGAGTAGACATTCTTATAAAAAACGGTGAACTGTAAATGACAAGAGAGTAGAGGCAACAGGGAGAAAGAAATAAATCATCCCCTTTATATTCACCAGGGAGCTAGTGATAAAAACATGCGATGCGTGTTTTCGTGCAGCGTGAAACATGCTTTAAACAGAGGAATAATTCAATTGTAATGTAAATTTTTGGCAATGTGAACGAGTGAAGTAAAATAAAAATGATTTTTCGAGTGCAAATTCTCAACTGAACCTCGTAGTGTAGTGGTGTGGAAGAGAGACTGGTAAGCGAGAGGTATGCGAAAGGTAAGTGGTTCGAGACCTGCAGGGGTACAAGGTAAAAAAAGGAAAAAAAATGCGCAAGGAGCCTGGAGAATATGGAGAAGAAGAAGAGAGAAGAATGGAGCTAGGGGAAGAAGAGAATCAGTGAAAAGACAGCGCGCAAAAGCGCGCAATGAAATCCTCTTTTATTCATACAGTAAGTAGTAATTATCAATGTATATATTCAATACCCTCGGGAATTCCTATTGTCTTCAAAAACAATAGAGCGCATACATAATTAATAATTCTGCATGCATAATAAATGTATGGGGTTATACGGAAATCTTTCCAGCAATTTTATTATTATTGCAGTGCTTGTTAATTAAAGATTGAGAAATCAAAACAGTATATATTTCAATTAGTCAACTGGTACTATACATGAATATAGACTATGTTGTGATGACATTTATCATTAATAAGAGGAATTAATGATGCATAAGAATTTCATGTCATTTTTTTGCAATAACCAAAAAACAGTATTGCAGATTGCCAGTAAAAGAAAATTCGACTTTGTAAAACTGTGTGAAAGAACCTGAATTCAAATTTAGATAAATTGTAATGTTTAGAGAGAAAGCCACATCAGCCCCAGCAGGTCCTCTATTCTGATCAAACTGGAATTTGGAGTGTTGGAGGGAGGTAAACTGGGGTACCTGGAGAAAAACCCTCAGAGCAAGGCAAGAACCAACACCAAATTCAACCCACAAATGACTAAGTTTACTGAGAACACAGCAAAATGAACACAGTCTATTCATTCAGGACATGAACAAGTGATGAAACTGATCATCAGAAAATCAATTCAATTCAATTCATTTGATGAGTCGATGCCAATCAATTTCCTGCTAGTTAATTGGCATAGATTGGCATTGGTCTATTGATGACCAATTGATAATCACTCAAGCGCGGTCCCTTATGTCATCAATAAATTATTGTCTTGATCAATTTGGTCTATCCTTCTCAATAGTCATTGTGACGTCTTTTAGCCTTAAGATAGTTTAACAACTTTGTGGGACAGTTTTGGTACCATGTTAGAGAACTTCACTGTCATACCTCAAACATAGGCATGTAAGGCGTGCAAGAGTTGTTTCTTGTGTGTGTGAATTAAAGGCCCCTGGATGTAGAAGCACTCAGTGGACTCCTCTTAACAGTTATGATAAGATTAATCCAACAAGTTTGTTTGGTTACAATGTACAGTAAAAGAAAAAACAGGATCTCAGGATATGTGATATCAAGCCTACTTTTATCAAGGTTTAATTTTAACAGTTGATAAGGGACTTTGTTTATTAGAACTACATGGAGCTGTTACCAGCAAGGCAGCTAAACATCATGCGGTCTGCAATAGTAGCTAACAGTAAATGGCAGATTGGTGTTGATTCTGGATAATTTTTCTGACTCATTTTATAACATGAACCAATTAAATTATAACATCGTTACACGATAGTATGGTCTTATTATGTTGCCAGCAATGATCATAGTTTTTGCAGTTTCGATATTCCACGAAACCACTTCAAATTAATTTCAATTTCAAAACCCATTTATACGAGATGACATAATTGACGGCAAAGAACGTTACATAATTGAGGACTTGAAACAACTAGATGCATGAAAAACTGTGTAAATTTTACAAGACGCGGTGAAATCTGCAGACTTTGGGAAGTTTCCTCGGATCATGACTAAAACACCACATGTGTACATACGAGTAACATATGAGTACATACGAGTACATAGGAGTAGAATACGAGTACATATGAGTAACACACGAGTACATATGAGTAATATGGAGATCGTGACTAAAACACCACATGAGTACATATGAGTAACATACGAGTACATACAAGTAACGTATGAGTACATACGAGTAACATATGAATACATAATTAAGTAACCTACGAGTACATACGACTACGTACGAGTACATACAACTACATACGGGTAACATACGAGTGCATACAGACACATACGGTAATATGCAGGTTATATACTAATACATAGGAGTGACATACGATGGCAGGAGGGTAATAAACTTCAAATGTACCATTTTTCTCTTTACATTTCATTTTAACATGTGTGCGGATCATGTCTTGCATGCACATGCAAGCGTGCACAAGTGCCACACGCGCGTGCGTACCACACACATGTGCCTGTGCCATATACATGCGTTGATCTCCATACATTCGCCACACACGCACAAACAAACCTGAGCGCTGATGTGATATGATGTGACATTTCGCATCAAATAAATGCAGATTATGATGATTGTATGAAAGATTTAGCACGTACAAATCTCTCATAGAATTATTTCCTTGAGGTGATAGCATAGTAAAAGCTTCAGGATATGTGTGGTGTGCTGTTACAGGTGGGGTAGCTTTTCATTCAATGAACTGAACCCTCTCCCTTTCCTCAAGTAAGGAGTTTCTTTCAAATTTGCAAAGTTTGGTTATTCTCTTAACGTAAGTACATTAAAAATCCATAGATATTTTAATTAGATTGTGTAGTCCCAGAAAATATCCATACCCCCTCTAGGGAGGGAATTTCCCGTAAGCCCCACCTCCTACCTGGAATTTCCATTCTTTTGAACACAAAAATACCCCTCACTCTTCCGGAATTTCCACGAGTATTATTTACACCCACCATGCCCTCTGGAAGAAATAGTTTTGGCAAGAAAGCTAAGTGTGTTAAAAGTTAACGTAAACACTCCAAACACTTAGCTGCCTCCATTGCACGTCACTGCTATTTGTTCTTGATTGATCATAACATTTGAAGATATACACAAAGAAAACATACAGCAATGTGCATGCTTTAAAAGAAGTAGATAGAATGGTAAATTGTCAAATTACCTTCCTTTTTGACGAAGTCCCTTTGTGAATGTGGTACAATTTCGATTGAAGGAGTGATAAGATGAATGTGGATGAAATTGACTTTTGTGGAGAACATGATTGCTAACACACTTGCAACGAAAGCCAATTGCACAGCAAAATTACATACAAATGGACGAAGATAAACATAAATAAGAAATTCTTGAGTTAGTGAAATCATCGCATCATTTCTACCTTTCAAAAGATACTAATTTTCACGAAACAAATTGACTACTACTAGACAGCTTTGAAAACCGATGCCTTTAGCTGGCAGTAATTAGTGCGTGACGGCGCATGAGAGGTACAAGGATGTTTCCTTGCTAAGGAAAAAAACTCACTTAGATTTGTTTGTTTTTAAAATCAAAGTGCCTCTGTTGTAGTTATCTTTGACTTTTAGTTCTTTTAGTATAGTTTTCTTTGAATGAAGGAAAAACCTCGGTCTTCTAGTTGCCGACAAGTTTACTCCAATGTGTTTTTTCTAGAGATATATGCGAATTTGGAAATGTGGAAATATTTCCGAAGGGTGTCAAAAGCGTTAATACATTGTTCGTGGCTAGTCTTGCGCAGCTCGTTTTGTCCCGTCCAAGGGACTCATCAGAGATCTTTCTGCTCTGCAAACATGTGGAGCATTGTGCCCAAAGTCCTGTTTGCTAACAAAATGATGACAGCAACCTCGCCTTATATCGCATAAGGATTCCCAACTGCACAAATTCACGAGTGAAAGTGGACAAAAAAGTTGACAGTTACTTGTGATAATACATTGTTTGTGGCTAGTCTGACGCAGCTTGTTTCTTGGCCGGGACAAAACGAACAATGTATTATCACAAGTAACTGTCAACTTTAAGTGTCAAAAGTGAATGATAAAATCAAGGATAAAACAGCTTCTTGTTTGGTTATTCTGACCATGTGAACAAGAGTCACTGATTTGTCAGTTTTAATTGAAACTACGCGTGTGTGAAAAAACAAAAGTGTCAAGTTACCATTTCAAACTAACAAATAAAAATATCTTGTTGCATTTACCGTCAACAAAAACAAATTTCAAAACTCCACCAGTGTTCCCACTATAACAAGCCATCAGTGATTTATTTTCCATTGACAGAGAAAACCACTCCAAATGAGTATCTCCATATTGATTCCAAGAAACGTTTTAACAAGAAGGGGAGTGTCTAATCAGTGTAGGTCACAGGTCGTGGGTCGCAGGTAAACAGCACGGGCTGCAGGTACACTGTAAACTGGCGCGGGTCGCAAATAAATTGGCATTCATCGTGGGTAAATTGGCGCAGGTTAACTGAGACAGTATCTCATGCAGTAAGATTTTGTGAGTTAAATACATTTTTGTAGTAAAATTTGCTTTGTGTGCTTTAGAATTTTGTGTCCGAGCAAATGGTAGTGATTCTTAACTTTCGCACAGCCTTCCTATGCCTTTATAATATTGAGAAGCTAGAAATTAATGTTTTAACTAAGACATCACTTTGCTGGTTCAACTTGTATTTGAGAATATGAAAGCAAGCGGTATATGCCATCAAAATTTTCTTGATATTTCCAATGTAATGAAACCTGTAACAAAATCTTCACACATTATTGGTTGTCAGTAGCCTTGTTTGAGCACTAATAGGACAGTTTACGGGTCATGCTTGTAACTTGCCCTCTGGTGAAAAAATGGTTAAAATGAAGCGTTTGCTAGTGTATGTAGACGTGTTTTGTTTCCTTCACACTTTACTCTCTCTCACAAACCAGAAACCACTGCTATGAAGGTTAAGCATTCCCAGGATGTCCCATCGAACATTAACATTAAACACAACGTGCGACTGTATTTTATAATTGAAAGAAGGTCTTCTAAACCAAGGCAATTAGTGCTAGATTTCTAATTTTTTTGTACATCATTGGGTAGTTTATTATTTTAAAAATACTTTGATTTATTGTCACTCACTCTAATTAATTAGTCTGATGAATATTTCAGCCGATGGGACATCCTGGGAATGCTTAACCTTCATAGCAGTGGTTTTTGGTTTGTGAGAGAGCGTAAAGGGCGAAGGAAAGAAAACACGTCTAGGTGTTAAGGTATCATGGTAGGTGGATTGACAGTGTTTGGAAGTCATGCTCTTACGCTGGCGCTTTGAAAGAAAACCCCGTCAACCTACACATTTTCTGAAAGCTTAATAGTTATAGAATACGATCACATCTTTGAAATTTTCTAAAAAGTTATTGTCGCAGTGATATTAAAAGAAATACCCAGAAACACTGCTTCGCTTAAACTGGTTTGCTTCCACGCGTGAATTATCAGAGCGGCGTGATTTACATTGGAAATGTTTTCTCACACATCACGATCAAAAATCGTGTCTGTGATTTTCCAGATGTGGTTTGGTTTTTTTTCTACACCCTCCTAAACTTTGATATTTTTAATGAGGACGTTTCCTTCTACAAAAGAGGCCATAACTTTAAAACGGAAGCGAAATTAAACAAAGCCTGACACAATTTTTTGAAGGAGGTATCCTAGAACATACCTGCCGATTTTCAGCCAGTTCCATCGGAAGACGCGCGTAAACGAACAAAAATGTTCATCCTTATATGCAGTTTTATTTTATCAAGAAAAACACGAAAAACCTTTTGTGAGATTTGTATGAATAGGTGTTAAAAATCCCCTCCGCACTGACAGATGTCGGCATGGGTCAGTTTACCACAACAATGGGTTATGACGACTTGAAATAAACAGACGACTAATATTCTGGCGCGGAAACCCACGTCACAGTGAAGTCGTCCGCGAAGGGACAAACTACAAGTTAAACTGCCGTGATCTTTTACTTAAAAGATTTCGTCGGCGGAATTGGCATTATGTTGCTTAAGTTTAGGCTCTGTCTTTCTCCAGACATTTTTTGAAACCATGCCTCGTGAAGCCAAAAAGCATGAAAAAGAGGAAATCTCAAGGTCTACATTGTCAACATCTACATCTGCGTTTGACTCTCTCATTGTGGAAGTTTCGGAATCGCGTCTGTTCTACAACAATTTTGTGCGACTAGCACTTGTTGTATTTTGTCCTTCAGCTTCATTGGTGGGACTAGTGTCCTCGAGTTCCTTCAACCATTCTTCTTGGTTACACTGCGACCCACGGTCACTTAGAGCCAAAGATCTTGTTCAAGCCTGAACCTGTGGGTTCCACCAGATTTTTGCCTCTTCCGCCTCTTCGAAGATGAAAATGGGCAAGAATTTTTCGTCCTGACGTAAAGAAAATTTCACAAGAATGAAAGCCAACTTGCGATGAAACAACCAGATCAAGAACAGTTCAGGGCACAAATGAAATATCATACCACAATTCGCGTTACTTGTGGCAACTGGTGGTGAATATTAATTAGAGGCGTCAACGCGCTGTAAGGGCTTAATAATATTCAAAAATAGTTTTTTTGCTTTAACTTAAAAAGTAAAAAAGCCCTTTCCCCCATTCTTTTTGCAAAATACTTATCTCAGTCTTCTCAATTTGAACAGCCAAAAAAAGATTTTGGGCATTTTTCGTAAAAATCCACCTACCATGATGCCTTAATTTTGAGACACTTGTAAGGCTTTAAAAGTTTTATTAACTACAGTGTGTAGTAGTAATCAGAGATCAGAGCAGTTGTTCACATCAATACTTTGCATGTTTGGTCTGTTTTGGTGACATTCGAATCACTCAATAGAAAACTACAAGTTTGATCAAAAGTCAGGTAAAGATCTGCACATGAAGTTGAAATAGCGATGAATAGATTATAGCCTGCTGTAAAAGTGTTTTTAATAAGTATTATCTTATACTGGACAAAATATTTTCCAGGAAAGGCATTTGAACTGTTTGAACGCGACATTTAGAATTCAATTTCAGATTTCAGATAAATCAATTGTTTCAAAATATATTTTGCAAATACACGAACCTCTGGGAGATGTTGAAACTTCGTGTTTCGGAAAAGTGCTCTTTTGAAAGAAAAATGATTATATTTCAGGACTACCCTAAAATAGGTTTTCACTCCAATGAATGTATCTTCAAGAAATTTCTCTCTCTAAATGCATAATAGAGTCAGAGGTTTTGTATCTATAGATGGTGTTACTGTGCCGCAGGACTTCTTTTTGAAGCGATTTTAAATGTTGCTTTTTGAACATATCACAACAAGCTTGCATCTTACATTTAAGGTCAGCACACACGAGGGCACTAGTCTCTGCGACTAGTCCCAGTCCAACAAGTCGTGGGGACAAGTCCCATCGTGTGAACTGGTCATTTTTGCTTCAGAATCTAGTGGCAGGGACCAAACTTTGGTCCCTGCGACTAGTCCCACCAATTCAAACCAGTTTGAATTTTTGGGAGAAGTCCCTGCGACTTGTTCCTCAAAACACTTTGTGTGAACTGTTTGTGGGACAAGTCTCTGCGATCAGTCCCATTGTGTCACCTCTTCAGGGGACTAGTTGTAGAGACTAGTCACAGGGAAAAGTCCTCTCGTGTGCGCCGACCTTTAAGCTTAGATACAAACCCATTGTATAACATGTCTGTATGCAGTCTGGCCACATCAACAAACACGGAAATAACACAAGATTTTAAATTATTTGAAGATCATACTGAATCACAGTATCTAGCTATAGATTGGAATCCTAAAAATGTGGTTTTGACTAGAGCTCTAACCTCGCGTTACTCAATTGCAATAAAGATCACAGTGTAAATTCTTTGCAGTTTTTCTTGTTTTTCACTCAATGGAAGAATGGGGCTCAATGATAGCTAGCCTAAATAATATAGACCTGAATCATAAAGGCTACATTGAAACTAAAGTCTCAATGTTTAACAAAAATTAAAGTTGTACTATGATGATCGAAATTCGCATCTTATCAAAGTTTTTTTGAAACGTAAACAAGTAGTCTGTATGAAAAGAAAAATGCCGTTAACTATTTTCAAATATCTCTTTTTGTTCCAGGGTATTCAAGTTTTTTAAAAAGATGCAAATTAGCCAAGTGATGAAATAAACAGCTCAACTACATGTAAATTTTGAACATATCAGCCAATTTGTATATCAGAAATGTTTGATTCTTTGTAGTGACATTCTGCTAGAAGTGATCCACAATATGAGCTGAACAGTTTAGTTAGCATGGCAACATACTGAGTTCCAGACCTCCGAAATATTAAAGGCTTCTCTAGCCACCTTTCCATTTTGACATTTGCCACTGGATTCTTGTCTGCATGATCCATAATTTCTGCAAACATATATTTTATGTTAGGTCAAGTTCAATTCATGGCCTTGTTTAATCTTTTTGGAGCTTAAAATCACTAGTATCAAAATCGGGTTGGAGGGGACTGAAAAGAGTGTGTTGCCATGGGAACAGAAAAAATTGCGATTGAATGCGGAATAGTATATAGCTTTTTTGGAAATATGCCTATTTCTCGAGAACCACTCTTTAGAATTTCACGAAATTTTGCACAAAAATACTTAAGAAAACAAGTAACTGGAATATTGAAAAAAAAACCCTGAAATTTAACAGAGACAATTCTAGATATTCCAGTTAACCTTCTACAAGGGGTAATTATAGATCTCTTTGTTAAACTATTATTAAAATAGTTTTAACTTGTTAGCATTGTTATAATCTTGTTGGATGCAAATGAAAAGAAAATGTAACGACTAGATCTTCTGCAGACAAACAAGACCGATTTTAAAGGCCTCTTTATTTTAATTTTATTCATGTTGCCATGGCAACAGCATATACGTCAGCTTAGCTATCAAAAATCTGAAGTTTGTGTTAACTTGTGTGTTGCCGTTTTTGACGACCAAAGGATCAAGTGTTTTAGAGAAAAAGAGAGTGAAACACAGGTATCAAAACTGTGTTCGGCCACCTTAAACTCCCACTAGCAGTAGCAGTTTCATTAGATGCGGAAATTGTGAATGTTTTTGTTTTTCAGGCAATTTGAATACGTTTGCATCCCAATTTCAACAACCACCCATTTGGGCATTGCATAAATTTTTTGGCAAGAAGGTCACTACCCCCCAATTCAAGTCCGAAAGTGCCCATATACCTATGTTTCTGTGCCTTTTTGACTGATAAAAATTAGCCATGGAGGGTGTATGAATTCTTGTTTGAAGTTCCTCTCTGTTTAATTTTAAGCGAAAAACAGACTGGCAGCAGTCTATTAACAATTAAATCCAATTTGAATTAAAAGTCATGGTCAGTGATAAATGATTGAAAGTTTTTTTTTTTTATTGAACTACTAGCTAGTTTAGTCCTGTGTAGATGCAATGGTTACTATAATGTATCGGCAACTAAGAGCACTTAAAACATGTGAAAAGTTTGGCAAAGTTTTCAAGATTTGCCATTAGGACATCATCTGTGACTACTGTATCTGTACCTTTATTAATGATAAAAATTAGCCAACGAGGATGTATGAAATCTGTCAGCTAAATGTAATTGAAACCATTTTTGCATCTAATTTTATCATTTAATTTAATTCTTATACAGGTCTCAAGGTGTGGATGTCCAAGTCAGGATGTGAATATTAACATGCTGCCACTAGTTTCTGGTAAGAATTGATAAATGTAAACAGTGCAACAACTTCAATCAGAGCTAAGTACTGTGCAACATTATTTAGCTCTTATTAACCAAGCAGGAGGTCTGTGTGGGAGAATCTTGACCGAGGTCGTGAGTACAGACCAAACGCAGTGAGGTCTTGTATACATGACTGGGGTCAAGGTTCTCTCATACAGACCGACTAAGCTCGGTTAATAAGATGTTTATTTATATGGCGCAAACAAAACAGTTTAATTTGTTTACTGTAACTGGTTTGTACTAACTCACATTTTGCTTGCGAACAGCGATGAGCGGAATTTAATTCTGTCAAAGTTTGCTTGTCCTCTTTACTCTTTTTTTCTCTTGAGGCTTATTGGCACTTCCATAAATAAATATTGTTAGATGAAAGTAGTAATTTATCCTCACCGCATATCTATTGTTGCGATCACGTTAGACGAAGTTATGGGAGGAATCCACGACCACCTAAGCAAAAGATATGCAGCAAGGCCGGGTGAGAGGTGGTCACCGCCACCAGGGGAGGAGGGAGGGGCGCGAAGCATCTTCCCATGGCAATCTCGTCAAACCACGAGATCTCGCACTGCACGGCCAGATTTTATGTTTGAAAGGCCGCAAAGGATCATACTAGATGCCACTAACCTAGACCCTCGGGATTAGCGGAATGTAGCACGTTATCGCGATACACTCATTATATATGCAGTGAGAATAGTCAATGATTTTGCATTTTAGTTTGCAACTTTTTCACTGCTAAACATTATCGGTCTAGATGCTGGTCTAGATGGAAAAATCTAGACCACTTCCTTTCAATATCGATTTCAGCCAATCAAATTCGGGAATGTGGTAGTTCCCAGTCCTTGTGAGACAGAGCCATATGATAATATGATATATGAATCTGTCACTTTATATGTGATTGGATCACATTAAATAATTTAATCAGTTTTATTATGTAATTTGTTTTTGAACAATGTAAAGTTGTCATGAACAGTCCAAATGCCACCCAAATCATGGGCAGAACCCAACTGATGAATAATTTATTAATGAAGTACATGTACAGCAGGGTGGGAGTGGCATAAAATCATTTTAATTTGGCAATGTCATTTAGGTATGACGAGCAACATTACATTTGGCAGGGTCTGTCCAATTATGCGACATTGGAGAAGTTGCTCATTCATACACCATTCGTTGTTTGTGGCAAACCTTATGTTTGAATTACTCATTGTAATATCTTGGGTGACAAAATACTCCTTAATTTTGGCACAAAATCTCAGTGTTATTTTACAATTTCACATGTGAATTACAAAATTACCATGGCATTATGTTTGGCGTGAAATTTCTCAATACAGTGAACAAGTGAAAAACTCACAAAATGTTGTGAGATACTTAATAGTGTAATTTGTCACCCATAATACTCAAAGGTAATCAAATAGTATACTTGTGAAATTTAGAAATAATTTGACTTAAGTGTTGTCAAAATTTGATTATTAGAAATTTGACAAAATGTGTGTGAAATGATTGCTAATTTGACTCGTCACCATTTGATTACCCATAAGGCACACAAATGTATTTTTAAATGGTCAGCAATATGATTTTGGTAATCTACACCAAGTCAGTGGCTGTGAGAAGGTAGGATCATTTAACCCCCTGCCCTTGCCCCTCCGGCCTTCTACTCCCACCAACAGACAGAATGTCATTAGTTTGCATGGCATGTGAGGTTAAAGTTTTAGCAGCATTAATTAATAGGTGGGGGTGGGGGTGGGGGTGGGGGCAGGGATGTTAAATAAGCTGTTACTGGATTGTTTGGATATTTCCTTGAATTCCATAAACTTGTATTTTAAAAATAAATAAGGTATTAATTATTCATTGATTAACTTGTAATCAGGTAATATTTTTTCTTCAGCAGATGCAGAGAGGGACACTAAAGTACTCACAATGAGATTTCTTGGGGATGATGGTAAGGTACAGTTGACAAATAACTGAACTTTTTTTTATTATTTTATAGTAAATCTGATTAAGAAAAAATTTCTTTTACGGTATCAAGGTATCGCTTCATGCCATAGTGGCAAATAAGGTCTGTACACCCTACAGCCAACCAGCTTTGTCAGCTGCTGTGGTGCACACCACACCCCAGCTGTTCCCTTCTCCCTCTCTGTTATCCTCGTCCATGTTGTGGTGGGTCTGGCCCATCTGGTGTCCAAGTTAAATTATTGTTAAACTCATCGCCAATTGATGAGCTTGGGAAAGGTGCCTTAGGGATGGTGGAGCCGAGATATGAGTCTTGAGCAGGGCTTGCAGGTATCCACGGCAACCCTGAGAGCGGCAACTATTAGGTACCGTCACACTGACAGAGTCAGCAGAGATCCTTACCATCCCATATACTTACCATAACCAGCGAAAGGGAGGGAGGTGAGGGAGCAAAAGCACTCGACAGGCAAGAATGGCACTCAAAGGCAAACTGCGTGATCTTGCACAGCTGGAGAGCAAAACACGCAAGCTCTGCAGAACCCCGTATGAGACCCCACCGAGCGTGATTGCCCTGAGAGACCGCTGACTAGTATTGGCTCGACTCAAACTTTGCTTAAATTACATTTAGCCCCATTATATATTTATTAGGTTTTTTATATTATTTGAATGTTATATTTTGATGTTGACAGGCTTGTTATTTATAGAAGTCACATGTTCTAATTATACAGGACCCCTATTGATACCTGCCTAGTGTTGAAAGGGCCACCCAGCACAATCAAAGATGGCGTGAATTGACTTGAAACAAGAAAGAAAGGAACGTGTTCTTTCAGCCCAGAACAAATGTCACACCCTCAAAAGACTGTTGAGATACTGAAGGATAATATATCACTGAACTTGTTTGAATTCATATTTACTGTTTATCCATCATAACGCCCCCACCCCACCCCCTTCCCGGGAAATATGGGGTCTATATATTTCAAGTACATTATTGTGATGGGCAGGGCTTAGTATAAATAATAAATGATTCTTACTGTGTATGAATTTGTGCCTGGATAGCCTCGGTAAAAAAATGCACAGGTAATACGGTATGACATTTATTGTTTTGGTAGTAAATGAGATTTTTGACGGGGTCTTCAATAAGACAATTAACGTGATAAATTCCTTGCTCTATGAAGGGCGCTGTTGGCTGTCACTTATTTGAGAAGGAGGGTTATATAGTAGATTCATGATTTATGGCATTTGTTTTGGTCAAAGATCATAGCACACAGTATTTGTTAAATCAAACCCCACTATCGCCCCCTGTGATGGCAAAGTTAAACAATGATAAAAAATCGAAACTGAACTGCTTGTCATATCACACACAGGTACTGTATGGAGATTCATGTAAACCTTTCTGAAGGGTACTTTGGATTAAGATGGCAGCTGCTGCACCTTCACCCTTGGCCAGCTCTGTAGAGAAGACAAATGGAGCCAAGCTGAGCAGACTTCTCATTGATGGTGGAACGACAGTTCTGAGGAACGTGTTTGATGGTTTTCATCCTCCTGCAAACCTCGCAGCTGACCTCAACGCCAACCGTCTGATCTTAAACAATCTGTTCAAGAAAAAGGTTTTACATAAACCTCAGTGGGATTTACTGTTCCCACCTGGTGGAGCCACACCAGATTCTAGCACCTTTGATATCACGCTTCTCTTTCTTCTTCTGACCAACATTTGTGGACTATCCCCTCCCCCCTCAGGGTGGCACAAACCACCACCTTCAAGTGACAGCTCTCGTGAGGCTAACCTTGCTCGCATTAAGCTGTATCGTAATGAGCTGTATGGCCACGTGACATCGACCGGCGTCAAAACAGCTGAATTTAACATCAAATGGCAGGAAATCAGTGCTGTTCTTGTTGCTCTTGGACTAAATCCAGCAGAAGTGGACAGATTAAAGGCAGCACCTTGTGGGGAAGATTATATCAGCGCTGTAATCGAGTGGGTTAAAAGTGACGAGGAGATAAAGTCACAACTGGCAGATGTACGCAAGACCCAAGAGGAAGACCACAAAACTCTTCAGGATACACACGAGGCAGTTGAAGATGTACGACAGATCCACCAAGATACGCACCAAGTGGTTAAGGAAATGTGGATAACACAGCAAGAGGTACACCAAAAACAAGAAGAAGATCACAGAACTCTGCTAGATACACACCAGGCAGTTGAAGATGTACGACAGATCCACAAAGATACACACCAGGCAGTTGAAGAAGTGGTAAAAACACAAAAAAAGACTCTTGAAGCACTACAAGAAGTCAACGAGAAGGTTGAAAAAACGAAAGAAAAAAGTAACGAAGACAAAGACGATGAAATTCTCAGACAACTAGCAGAGGTTAACTCCCAGAAAGTTATCGAAGATCACGCAGAAGAATACCAAGAAGGAACACGTGTATTTTTCTTTGAAAGCGTCGAGAAATGGTTAGATGACAGACGTTCTCCAAACCGAGTAATGGTGATCAGTGGAAATGCAGGAATGGGCAAATCTGTGATCGCGGCTGTTATTTGTAAAAGAATGCAGGAGGCTGGCAGACTGTCAGGGAGTCACTTTTGTCAGCATGACAAAGCACGCTACAGAAATCCCAAGGTGATGCTTCAGTCTTTGGCTTGTCAACTGTCTTATTCCTTGCCAGAATACAAGGACGCGCTTGTGAAAACGCTCTCCAGAAATCTGGGCGTAGAGCTCAACAATATGGAAGTCAAGGACCTCTTTGATTTGCTGTTTGACGAAGTTCTAAGCAAGTTGGAAGACCCGGGCAGGAACATTCTCTTGGTAGTAGACGGACTCGACGAAAGTGAATATCAAGGACGTAATGAGCTGCTGGATGTTATTTCCAATCACTTCATAAAGCTTCCAGGTTGGATTCGATTTCTAGTTACAACCCGACCAGAGATAAACATTGCGGACAGTCTTGAAAGTTTCAAACCTCTTCAGCTGGAGCCAAACGATGCAGAGAACTTAATGGACATAAAGCTGTTATTTGAAAAGCAACTAAGCGATGTGATTCCACAGGACCATCAAGAAACCATCATAAATGAACTTGTTAAAAAGTCCGAAGGACTCATTTTGTATGCTTATTTGCTTGTACATTTCATCAAAGAGAATGTCTCACTTCTCACTCCTGAACAGCTGGACAGCACTTTACCCGCGGGTATTTCATCTGTTTACCAAACATATTTTCAACGTCTGGAAACGGAGCTTTGCAAAGAGCTGAAGATCAAAGAAGAACAGTTTTTAATTTTCCTGAGTGCTCTCACAGCTGCAAGAGAACCGTTGTTGCTTGACTTCGTCAGTAAATTGATGCTTCCGGGTACAAGTTCTTCAGCTGATCGGCGGAAAGTGAGGGAGGCGATCGCCTGTATTTCAACACTTTTACCTGTACGAGATGACCGTATTCACTTCTTTCACAAGTCCGTTAAGGACTGGTTGACTGATACCTCTTGTTATGGGCAGCACGACTTCACAGTGGATGAGACAGAAGACCATCGAATCCTTTCCGAACTCTGCACTCACGAACTTGATGATATTAAGCGGAAAGGTGTTCGTAGTACACAGTTCAGTAGCGCTGCAAAGTACGCCCTGCAACATGGCGTACAGCACAAGCTACATGTGGAAGAAGATGCTAGAGCGTGTGAGGTAGTAATGAAGTATGTGGTAGACTTAGAGCTCGTGTATGCAAAACTGTGTGTATCCAATGCAGGAGCATCTGAAGATATTTTATGGATTCAAGACCTAAAAGTATCTCCAGAGCTCTCTGAAGATACTAAGGGTATGTTGAATACCTTAATGTTCTTGTTACGAAAGCACTACAACACATTTAGAAGTCATCCTTGCGTATTTTTCCAAACTGTGCTGAATGAAGGAGGAATAGCACTATCTCCTTTGGCATCGACCCTCTTGCAGACTAAATATCCAGAAATAGCGTACATGGAATTCGTTCACAAGCAGACGCAGCAGGGAGGTCGTATAGCGCAGTTTCAATGTTCATCTGAAGTGGCTTGTTTCGATGTTTCACCACAGTCAGACTACATGGTGTGTGAATGCAGAGACGGAACGATACAGCTGTGGTCGCTTCATACTGGTAAGCAAGTTTGGATACGTCCTGTGATTGTTCTCAAAAACTGCTGGGATGGTAATACGGCGTTTAGGAAGCTTATGTTACCGCTCAGTTGTTTTTCATCCTGAAGAGAATATTGTCTTACCAGGAGTCCTTAGCCATGCCTATACTTTTGACGGAGATCTGAAAGCATTGTTTCCACAAAGCCTCTGCCGTTTCAAGATTTGTTCAATTTCAGGAGACAAGACCACAATGCTGACTGATTGCCCTGACGACACAAAATGCATTATTATGTGGAGTCTTAAGAATGGTACAGAGATTACTCGGACTACCAGAAATGATGATGTTTTATCTTTTGCGTGGTCACCAGATGGAAGGCTGCTGGCTATTTCCCATTCCACGGGTTTAATTTGTTTTGTTGATGTCAGGGATGGATTTAGAACAGTAGCAGAACACTATTCTGAAAACGATCGAGGTTGTGGAATGATTAAGTTCTCACCTGCCTGTCGATCTCTCATTTGTTATCATGGGACAGTGAGAGATTTCACTCTTTCTCAAGATATTTATCGTTTGAATGTCAATATAGCGGAACACCACAGCTGTACCTTAGATGTTTTGAGTGGCTTGCGGTCTTGGGAATTGGAATTACCCGGTGTGGCTGGCTTTTTGTTAGGAGATCCTGTTTTGTCCTTGGATGGTGGGTTTCCTTTTGTGTTACATGTAGATGCGCTAACAGTATTGAAAGGTCATCCCGTCCGTACTGTCTTAGAGATGTGGAATATCAATGAACCACGCAGAACTGTGAGGAAAACAAAAAGTGACGAAGAAATTCATTGTTTGCCCTCTCTGTTTCACCCAATGATGAGAAGGGTCGCACTGTCTTTGACTGGGGAAACCGTTTATGTTCTCAGTGATGGTGGGAGATATGGAAAGGCTACGGCTTGGGACGTTTCAAGTGAGGAACCCCTTGGCCAGGTCGGTATATCCAGGTATTCATGTCTTGAAGCTCGCATGAAAGAAGGTGTCCTACTATCAAAAGTAAGTGGTTGTCTTGAGATGTGGAATTTTGAATTGTCAAACTGTATCCGACGCTGGCCTGACTTGGTTCAAGCCATGGTAATCACACAGATAGTCCCCATATCAGAAGAGCGGGTGGCGTTAAGTACTTGGAACAAAGTGATCATCCTGAATACCAGAACCTCGGAGATCGTGTCGATTCCAGTTGATCATGGAGATTTTGTCACATGTAACAGTAAATGTCAGCTCCGATTCAGTTCAGTTGTTAGATGGACAAAGTACTCTCTGGAAAACCTATCTCCGTCCCCCAAGCCTGAGGATAAATTTACCCCCGAATGATTCCATTGGAGCGTTTTCACTTTCTGAACAGTTTGTCATTTTCGCCAAACCAGAAGAGAGTGACCGAGGAGTGTACGTCCTTGATGCATTTTCAGGAAGAATATTACACATTTTATGCAAAGGCGTTTGTCGTCTGTCTGATTGCCAATTTGTCAGTGAAGAGGAATGTGTTATCCTCTCCGAGGGTGCCATAGAAGGTTCTACTCTTCGAATATTTAACGTTGAGTCTGGTGACCTGCTGAGTGTAATCGACCTGGAAAGACAAGTGTCTCATTTAGCAGTCTGTCCTCGTAAACGTCTGCTCGCCATTGACCAAAGTGGCTCTAAACTCGGAGTTGAACTGATCCAGGTGCATTTGCCCCGGGATAAAGACAGCAGGAAGAACAAAAGGTAAGCTGTTAACGAAAAAATTAGATATTTTACAAGTCAATAACTCAACAAACACTGTTTTATTTTGATACATTGCGTTACCCAGTATCTGATGTTTTACTTCGAGCTCATGTGCAAACCACAAGTTGCATGTAGTCTATATCTTATGATACAATTTTTCGCTGGATTTTAAATTAACCATTTTTAAGATGTGTTATTGTATCACTCCAGTCGATCAACGTGGAATCTTAGTACGATTTTGAGTGTCACTGATTTGGTGTTACGTAAACCATTGTTGCTTGGCAATTGTGTTTTATTGTAGAAATTTTTCACTGTCTCCCCGTCATCGGTAATTGCAACACAGTTGTTAAATACCGCAAAGGTGAGAAGAAGCACAAAACCACAATGAATTAGAACAGTTTGTTTTACGTTTTAAGTGTATTACAAGGGATTTCAGTGTTACTTCAGTAATGGGTTTACTAGAGCGATTTTCACTTGAATTTGTAAACAATATCCTCCATGTGGCGCGAAGATATGCTCGGATATTTTCCGCAGACATTATCTATTCCGAGAAGCGAACAGCTTCCGAGAGCGTAGCTCGAGGAAAACTGTAAGCTTTTAGGAACAGGTAATGTCCATGGACAAATATCCAAGTATATTTTCGCGCTAAATGGAGGCTATTGTGTTTATCATTTTGCACCACGCACGCAGTTTTGAAAACTGGAGAATATCAATCCGATATTCCTCAGTTTTAGTGACTCGTTTAGACCAATCGCACGCGAGCCAAAATATTTGCTGGATTATAACGACAGTTATCAGCATTTCCTTTAATTTAACTCATTTGCACACTTTTTTTCCCGCGCTTCGCATCGGCTACATGTATTTGTTTCGAGTTTTGATTGGTTCACTGGATTACCTGTGTTCTTGGTAATCTGCACAAGTGATTACTTTGGTTTTGGTTTTACGACACTCAATTGAAAACCGTTGTTAACTCTCTTTATACAACTTCACTTAAAACTATTATTCATAGCATGGAATGACAACCTCTTTCTTCTGTTGAAGGCTCTTTGTTATTATTTTTAACAGGATGCTGGCCAACACACCACGGGTCGAAAAGAGCTCAGGAAAAAGGAGACGGTATGCTCGTAGTGTAGATTTTTTAGGGCCATTTTATCCAATCAAGTTTCAAGCTCAAGCCTATTGCTCACCCAGTTTTTTATTAAATTTCATATTTCTTGGTTCTTTCTTGTTGGCTACTTAATGCATCCAAACTGGATTTCCATGGTCTGTTACATGCCCTCCAGGAGAAAAGCTAAAATATTAAACTCACGTCGTAGCGAAATTGCAGATAGTAATCACGTGATTCGTTTAGACCAATCGCACGTGAACAAAAATATTTGTTGGATTATAACGACAGCTATTGGCATTTTCTTTGGTTTCACTCATTTACACACTTATTTTTACCGCTCTTCGCATCGGCTACATGTATTTGTTTTAAGTTTTGATTGGTTGACTAGATTGCCTGTGTTCTTTGTGATCTGTGTGAGTGATTTCTTTGGTTTTGGACACTTAATTGAAAACCGATGTTAACTCTCTTTGTACAACTTGACTTAAAACTATTATTCATAGGATGGAATGGCAACCTCTTTCTTCTGTTAAAGGCTCTTTGTTATTATTTTTAACAGGATGCTGGGTCAATACTCCACAGATCAAAAAGAGCTTAGGAAATAAGAGACGGTATGCTGTTAGTGTAGATTTTTGGGAGCATTTTATCCAATCAAGTTTCAAGCTCAAGCCTATTGTTCACTCAATTTTTTTGTAAATTTTATATTTCGTCGTTCTTTTGTGTTGGCTACATAATATATGCAAACTGAATTTCCATGGTCTGTTACACGCTCTTTAGAAGAAAGCTAAAATATTAAACTCACGTTTTAGTCAAATTGCGGATAGTAAAGTCCATGCTCCAGTCCACACCCAGTCATGGGTATGCTGTCTTCTTTTTAACTTGATGAACTATTTCAAAATGATTTCTTGAATCCTTCAGGAAACGTGGACAATACCAGACAAAGTACGTCATGCCTAAAACATAACCTTTCCTCGTTCCCAGGACTTGGGGACTGTTAACGAGATTGAACATCACCATTGAGGGTAAACGTTTTGATCTTTGTTGCTTGTGCTCAGGTAGATAACTCACGTATGCTAAAAGTGTGTTTGGTGATGTTCTTTAAAAATGCCCTTTATTTTGATAATGTGGATAAAAATTCCACGGGCCTGCCTTTCTCCCACCCCACCCCTTGTTGTTTTTTTAAAAATAGTTTTGTTAGTACTATTTTCATGATTGCCTTCTGTGCTAATGTCTTCAATGTGCATATCTTTTTTCAGATGCGTGCTTGTGTAGTGGTGGCTGAATGACGTCGCTGCTTGACTATTACGACTGTGCACAACCTTTGCATGCTACGTCCGAGCCTGCAGGACAGACTGTTTCCGGTCACAGCGGAGAGCGTATGGAAGGAGTGAGTAGTGGGTACGAACCTCGCGTTTCTTGTTCCAAGAAGAAGTACAGCTAGAGTTTACCGTCTTTATGACCCCAGCAAACCTCACCCTACCCTCCATGGACTTTCCTTACAATTTACCATGTCTGTGATTGTGAAGGAAGAAGCTGGATCAGGCTCAAAAGAAGCATTGGACTACACGGCTTCTTGACGAGGGCTGCCTTATAACTGAACACGTCAAAGATAAAAGTAGAATCTTTTTGTTCTATACTATGACAGAAAACGTTCAAAACAGCAACAAATATGAACCCAGTTGTTGAATAAATCACCGCCTACGTAGTAAACTTTAAAATCAGTTCAGTAACTCGGGAATACAGCTTGCTGGAGGGTAACCTCTCTTCCAAGTCATTGATTCGAGTAGGTCTAAATCAATTCCTTCCCGCGGCCAAAGGCTGACTTTTTATGTTAAACTAAGCGAAACTTTTCACGATGTTCAATTCATGATCGGCACGTTAATATTCAGTAGCAAGAGCAATTAGTATCTTAGTTAAATTAGAGTAGTGTTCAGGGCTATTTTTGTAAGTAGTGGATGCGGCCCAATTCAGTGTCCAGTTGACCTTGAGCGGCATCTCAAGTCAGTTGTATATACTCGGAGAAAACTTGGCACGTTTTTTGACTTCGTAAATTAGGTAAGATTTTGTTCTGCGGGAGGAAGCAGATATAACAATATTTCTTTACAATCGTGATATTTCGTAAAATTGTTTTTTTTTTTATTTCTCTCGGTCAAGAGGAGTTTTGTGAAGTATTCAAATTACTGTAGTGTACATATTGTGAAGATATCAGTGTATTGCATTGTTAAAATTTTTAAAAGAATGCGTTACTGGCAATGATCGTTAACGGAATACGTTGTTGACACGTGTTTTTACTTCGTAAATTAGATAAGATTTTTTTTACTTCTAGAGTTAGCAGTAATGATATAACAATATCTCTTTACAATCGTGATATTTCGCAAAATTGTCTTTTTCTCTCTGTCAAGAGGGATTTTGTGAAGTATTCAAATTACTGTAGTGTACATATCAGGAGGATATCAGCGTACCGCTTTTTTACAATTTTCAAAAGCCAGGATGCGTTACTGTCAGTAACCGTTAATGTAATAGATAAGCAATTACCTAATATTAACTCGTGAACTTCTAAAAAAAGGATTCAAATAAGTTAGTATAGGAACTTAGGGCCAGAGTTAAGTGATGGTCCACTAGATTCCAAATATAGCGTTGTTGGTTATTGTGCGAAAGACGTTTCAAGTTTTCTTTTGTTGTCCATCTTGACCTGCTGAGTGAGATGTAAGCCTTTCTTCATTCCCAAAACAGTCTTTATCATGCTCAAAATATGACAACATTTCTAATTGGCGAGAAAAAAGAAATCATTAACCCATTGTATCGATATTGTGCCAAATTCTTACAACCATTACGATATAAATTTATTATAATTGTTTCAGTGACAAGCTTTAAAATCAAAAGTGATGAGGAGTTGTGATGAGCTGATGTGGTTGAAGTAATAATCCCCATTCAACAGCCATTACATAACTTAAGGTTGAATGCATGTTTCACAACTACTTGGAAAATGGCAACTTATCATGGAACCAAAATTCTTGTTACCTCCAACACTTGTCTTCTGCCCACCCACCTTCATCAGCAAGGTATCAACCTATTTTTCGGGGTCTTCGCTATCCATTCATGCTATCGTGATTTGGCTGGGAATTTACGGGGAAACGCGCGTTTTCCACTGCTTTTCATGTCTCTCAGGTCGTTGGAAGCAGATATTTAACGATTATTGGACGCGTTTGAGCAAATTATCTTGCTTTGTCAGTGGCTAGCAGATCAGCTATTTCGGCTTCGGGAAATAATTGATCCGCGAGACACTGACAAATTACGATACTTTCTGATAACCGAGTTCAATAATTGTTTCACTAAGTCTTTTCATATTTCAGTAACTCTGACAGCTCAAGAAAGCGATCTGCAATTTTTCCCATAATTATGCACGAGGAGACTTATTTGTGGGCAGTTATTTACAGGTCACGTGGTGGTTGCGCTGCCAATGAAAAGGAAGAAAAAAACCATGAAATCGTGACTGTTTTTTCTGGCTAAAGTGAATCGAGTCTGGAATGCAAAAAAATGTTAGTACGTAAAACTGTAATATTTTAATTCCACTACGTAATTGCATATTTTTGCTGGAATAACGCCAATCTTATAACAAACAAAGTGTATCATTAACTGGGTACACACGAGTTCTAACTGCCACATATGCAATAGTTATCATTATGAATAGGCTTCATTGTCTTTTTATTAACCTTTGAATACCAACTACGCATATATGCGTAATTAATGGTCGTGCTCTTTGTACCACTTGTGACGTCATCAATTTAAATGTCATCAGATATTCTTGATAAGCAGATAGTAGTCCTAGGCTAGGCCTTTCCGCACAATGGTCAGGTTTAGATATCGACGACATTCCGACGTCGCAAATCGAAAAACAACGTTATCAGTTTTGGTGCAAAAACGGTGGTAAAATGGTCCACTACGCCTATGATTGATCAAGGTCCATTTCTAGGCTTCGCCCGTAATTAACATCCAACTTTTCACGGCAGCCAGAAAGAACATACATTGCAAAAGGTAGCCAGTGTAAAAGGGCTGAGAAAAACAGAAAGGAAAGGGGCAACAAACAAAATTGAGAACGGTTAATGGCAAAAAAATAAATAAACAAAAAATACAAAAATAATCTTAGGCTTATTTAGCGTCATTGCAGCTAAAAAAACCTGACTAAACGGTTAGAAACGGTATTTTTTGGCGAAAGGGTTAAACCTAGTGTATTGTAGTTTGGAAATGGACATTTTATGTGGACATGCCTAATTATAGTAAAGGCGAAAGTAAGGTTTTGGGAAAATTGGGAAATCTTCTCAAAAGTTTGGCTCTTTCCATTCCACCAAACATTTTGGAGCTTTCAAAACGGGGAACAAATGGTACGGTATAATTTCCTGGGAAAGGTTCCCAATTTTTTTTTTAAAGGATCAACAGTTTCTGGCACGTTGTAATTTCACAATGTCTTTGAATAAGACTAAACGGAAATGAATTGGGTTGGTTGTTGGTTCGCACTGTGTTTAAAATATCAATCTTCATAGTACTTACAGTATAGTGGCGTCAGGTTGCTTATGTGCGCTGCAAAAACCTAGTTGGGTAAAAGGAGGACATTTTACAGTTCCTTTTCGACTGTAAGCGGCTGAATAATATTGTTTTCCTGCAAGACCCTGAAGCACAATTTCCTACTCAGCTTCTCTTCTGATCGTCTAGATTCTTGGACTAAGATTTTCACTAATTAAACGTTGTTTTCCTCTCCAACAATTTCCAGTGGATTATCTGTTTCCAAGCATAGTCGATTACGGCATATACAGACCGAAAAAAGATTTTAACAAAGGAAATTTCAGCAGGAGTAAGATTTTGACCGGAAGTGGTATTCACGCGTTTCTTTGTGAAGAGAGTTTCACTGAAAGTTCTCCCCGTAAGCCAGTTTCTAACTTCTTGAAGATCTTTGGGTGCTGTGATCGAACGGAGATCACTGAACCTGCGATACGTTCTGAAAGGAAGCCAGCATTAAATTATGAAATATCTCTTACTAACCGAGCTTTTCCCCTTCGATTTATGGCCCGCGCGCTTCACGTTTGGGCCATAAATCGAAGGGGAAAAAACGAGGATCCGTAACTTACAGTACGGACCGAGAAAACGAGGTTAGTAAGATATTTATTATATCTGTACTGTGTGTCTGACGGGCTCAGGAACGATTTTTATTCACGCGGAACGGCTTCAAATTTCTGACGCACTTCGAAAGCAAAACGAGTCAATTTGAAATGTTTTTTAAGTCGTTAGCACGCTTTAAGACACAATTTAGAGTAAAAGAAAGTTTTAAACTTTTACTTGCTATAAAAGTTAAGAACACTTGGCGATATATCACAAAACAGTTTTTCAACAAAACTAACTTCAAATTTGAGCGCGCCGTACAGGGGAGTACAGCCTGCTAAATTGACCAATCACGGCGCGCGTACTAACTAAGAGATATAATAAAAGAATCTTAGTTCAAGAGTCTAGCCTATCAAATAATGTCTCCAGACTTATCTTTTTCCTCGTATTGAGGCTCCGAAGGCTAAACGGGAAAGGCGGCTCAGAGGATGACAACGTTGTTTTCTCGGGGAATCCCATTAGGCCTTGGGAGAGACGCATGGCGCCTCCAGTTCAATTTTTGTTTTCCTGGTTCTATGTTTACTTAGCAAAGACTGAAGGGGCGTCAACCACGCAGGACTCCTCTTAGATTGCGAGAAAGCTCTCTCGGCAGTTGAAAAGTGGATGTCTATTCGCCCATTATTCAAACTGGCACTTCCCAACATGCCTTTCGTGACTAACACCTTTAAGGATTTGGCTTCCTCTAGAAGATGTCCGTCACAGATGAAGGCACGACGTGTAATAAAAGAAATAAAAGATAAGAAACAACACCGCTGTGAAATACAATAAAATGCAATCGTAAGACAATACTATTCATTTGTATCCGGTTCTTGGAGTAAAGATAAAGGGTTTGAAGATAAAAGGACAGTGACTGTAAATTGCAAACCACAAACTACAACAAAACAGTCCCCAATTTTAATGAACAAAAAATATATATTATGGAACTAAACCAAAATATTCAATTTTCGGCCCGATTGTGCTTCCTGGAAAAATTCAGACAAAATTAAAGAAAAAAACAATGTTTCTCGAGACTTACGGCATATACTGTAGACCAAACTCCCATTTTCCACGGTTTACACTGCGTGAAAAATGACGTGATACGGACCCGTATTCTCCGAGAGGACGGGCAATTCCGGGAGTATCGTGTTCCATAAAACGCAACTTGCCCGCCGCTTGTCAGGAACTTTATTTTTTGCCATGCATTGGGACTTTATCCGTGGCAAGGAAAATCCGTTCCCCGGACACCTCATTGAAACGCAGCGTGTCAAGGCCCGGAAATTGTCTTATTCATCCTGATTTGCTAGGAATACCGGCGTACCGCAGGCAAGCACAACCGATCAAGTTCAGAGTATTCTTACTCTCATCACGTATTATTAGTTTGGGTTTCGACCGAAGTTCCACGGTACTGCAAGTCACGGTAAGTGAAGTGTCAGTATCGGATATTTCACGGTACGTTAAGTTTCACTCGAGATTCCCCTATCGGGTATTCCATGGTACGTAAAGTTTCACTCGAGATTCCCCTATCGGGTATTCCATGGTACGTAAAGTTTCACTCGAGATTCCCCTATTGGGTATTTCATAATACGTGAAGAGTCACTCGAAATTCCCCAATCGGATATTCCACGCGGTACGAGAAGTGTCACTCGAGATTCCCCTATCGGGTATTCCATGGTACGCGAAGTGTCACTCGAGATTCCCCTATCAGGTATTCCATGGTACGTGAAGTGTCACTCGAGATTCCCCTATCGGGTATTCCATGGTACGTGAAGTTTCACTCGAGATTCCCCTATTGGGTATTTCATAACACGTGAAGAGTCACTCGAGATTCCCCTATCGGATATTCCACGCGGTACGTGAAATGTCATTTGGGATTCCCCTATCGGATATTTCACGGTACGTGAAGTGTCACTCGAGATTCCCTTATCGGATATTCCACGGTACGTGAAGTGTGGAGTGTCACTCGAGATTCCCTTATCGGATATTCCACGGTACGCGAGGCGTCACCCGGGATATCCTATTGGATATTTCTCGAAACGAAATGTAGTTTAATGAAATTCCCAAAGTCAATGTCTCCTGAAAAGGTACTCTTCATCCGATGCATTCTTCTCCAAATTCCCTTCTCAAACCATTGATAACCATGTGACAAAAAGAGAACAACCAAGCTTAACTTTTGTATCTAATTAGACCTTTTATTAAACAAATAAAGAGGCCTAAGCCGTGTATTACACTGTGATAAAACACGACGGGCATTTGAGAACACGAGGAAAATGTAGAAAACACGAGCAGCAGGCGAGTGTTTTCTACATTTCTCGAGTGCTCTCAAATGTCCGGAGTGTTTTATCGCAGTGTAATACACGGCTTAGGCTTCTTCATTTGCTTTGTGATATAGAAATTTTCAAAAATAATACGACTTTTTACATTTTCACAAACATGTTTCGACGGTACATCCGTCATCGTCAGTGTGACGGTTATGAAAGTTTACAGTGATTTAAAACGTGCCTGTTACAAATCACACGTTCCTTTGCGTTGGAAAACAATACGCTAGATAAATTTCGAAGTTAACGGAATTAAAAGATGCGCGCGCGCGTGCAGCTATAGGGAAAGCGTCAAATTGATGTGTTTGACCTGTTGACTAAGGTCAGGCTTTTCCCACTTGATGTACATAGACTCCTTAAGTTTAACTTGGTACTTGGTAGGTGCAGAGTCTAAGATCTCGAAGCAGTCTAAGTTGCAAGAGGTACGGCACGATTCTGAAGCCTGCAAATGCTTATAAACGTGAGAAGATCTGTCCGATGACAAGTGCTCGTGCACGCGCGTGGAGAAATGTCGGCTTGTTTCGCCAACGTAACAAGCATTACAGCTTGCACAAGAAAATTTGTACACGATGCGCGTACGGAGCCTGTCAGGGAGAGGATCTTTCACATTGAACAAGTTCTTAATTTTAAAGGTAGAGTAAACAAATTTGATGTCGATGGGTTTGCAGAATCGATTGATTAGCTTGCGCACCCTTTGTTGTGCAACACCCGAAAAATGCCCGATGTAGGGGATCTTGAAATAGTGCTTAGGCAACTCCTGTTTCTCAACACTTGTTGAAGGTCGTGTGTCGTTCCCTACTACTGCTCTCGTGACATAACGGTGGAGTAATACGTCTAATACATGATCGGGATAGAGATTTTTACGCAAAATAGTAAACAAATTCTGAATATCATTGTGAAAACCCAACCACGTGTTGTTGATCTTAAAGGTCCTGTCAATGAGCGTTTTAACCAGCCCCATTTTGTAGCAAAGGGGTGTAAAGCTTAAAAAATTTGTAAGCAAGCCCGTGAAGGTCTTTTTGCGGTATACGGTGGTGACAGGGAATTGTGGGGATTTGTTGTTTAATAGCACATCAAGAAAAGGAAGAACCTGGTTACTCTCCCTATCCATAGTGAAATGAATCTTAGGATGTTGATTGTTGATGAAATTAAAGAAAAGGTCAGCATCCCGTTCCGAGTTGAAAAGGCAAAAAGTGTCGTCCACATAACGACGGTAGAATAAAACCTGGGAATCCCTATACTGTTCCAACCAGATCTTCTCTATAGATATAGATATATATAGGCTTTATGATATAGATTTTACACGCGCAGAACAATAAAACACGCTTTTTCTATGCTTTATACTCTGATAAAACTTGGGTTTTTGATAATGGATAATATAATTATTACATTTGCGGATGTTGAATCCGTGTGCACAACAACGTGACTATTCAAGAGTTAAAAGTTCACATTTTAGTACACTGTAACTAACAATAACTATCATTTTAAAATATTACTCCTTAATAAACAACGAATTATATCTTCGTAAATGTATATGGCTGTCTCACAAGGACTGGGAGCTATCAATTCGCCAATTGGATTGGCTGAAATGGTTTTTGACCGCGGTCTAGATTTTCCATCTAGATCGGCATCTAGACTGATTACAGTTTGCGGTGAAAGAGTTCCAAAGTACAAATATATCGACTATTTTCTTTATAAAATTTTTATGGAAGTGTCAAATAGCCTGATGAGAAAAAAAAAAAAGGAAAGAGGACGAGCAAGGCTGTTGTTGTTGATCGTAGTAGATGCGATAATAAAGTGTATTATTGTTTGTCGCACGATGTAGTCCCTTGAGATGTAGATCGAGACGTTTCGACTGCTTCCTGCTGGTCTTCTTCAGGCGATAAGGTCGACTGATTACGCGGCACCATTTATATAACGAAGGTCGGCTGTGAATAGCGCATTTCGATCCTCCTATTGTTCCATAGTTTCAGCGAGTAGCTGTTCCCTCAGCGGCCCGCTGTTGTACCGTTTTCTGTTATGTTTTTTGATCGTGGACATCTATGCTTCGGGAATTTCAATTTCACTATCCCTGTTGATGTTATTAGGTTGATGTCTTATGTGGATAGCTTCCTTGACCCTACGTGTGTACCAGTTAGGATCTCGATCAACAAACTTGACCTTGTTTAGAAACGGCGAAGGTCCAGGTATGGGTGAGTCGCATATTCCTGTCGTGTTCTTTGATCCTCTCCTGCATAGGTCTCCCTGTTTCCCCGATGTAGACTTTGCCGCACTCGCAGGGAATCCTGTAGACTACGCCATCTTGTTTAGCTGTGTCGACGGTGTCCTTTGGTCGCACTAAGTGTGACCGAAAAGGCGTGTCAGACTTGAAAACGATACGAATGCCTTGTTGTTCTAGGCAGCGGCGGAGAGGCTCCGATAATCCTTGGACATAAAGTAAAACAGCAGTGGATTTAAATTCTGCTACGGGCTCTCTTCTTGGGGCTGTTCTCGTGTTTGCGATCTTCTGCACAAAAGAGGAGGGATATCCGTTAGAAACAAGTACAGATGGCAGGTGTTTCTTCTCTCCAGCGATTACTGATGGTTTAGTAAGGAGACGTTTAACCCGGTCATACAGACACTTCACAATACCGCGCTTTACTGACTGAGTGTGGTGTGAATCTTACGCTAGGAACTGATGAATAGGCGTTCACTTCCTGTAGACACCGGTGGTAAGGCGACCATCTGTTTCTTTGTAAACTGACGTGTAGAGAAAGGCAATCTTGCTGTTATTCTCGATCTCCATGGTGAAACGAGTTGATGGTTTTTCACCTGTTTAGGTGTTGTAGGAAGACGTCAACTCTATCCCGATCCAGGATGGTGAAGGTATCGTGAACGTAGCGCTTCCAGATCTTAGGCTTGCAAAGTGCAGACTCTATTGCTTGTTCTTCAAATGTCTCCAGGCTCCCCATGGCTGCGCCGTCTCGTTCGTAAACCGATCCGTTATACTTTCTTCTTCTGACCAACATTTGTCGACTAACCCCTCCTCTCTCAGGGTGGCACAAACCACCCCCTTTATCTGACACCTCTCGTGAGGCTAACCTTGCTCGCATTAAGCGGTATCGTAATGAGCTGTATGGTCACGTGATATCGACCGGCGTCAAAACAGCTGAATTTAACATCAAATGGCAGGAAATCAGTGCTGTTCTTGTTACTCTTGGGTTGGATCCGGCAGAAGTAGCTCGATTAAAGGCAGCACCTTGTGGGGAAGATTATATCAGTGCTGTGATCGGGTGGGTGAAAAGGACGTAATGAGCTGCTGGATGTTATTTCCAATCACTTCATAAAGCTTCCACGTTGGATTCGATTTCTAGTTACAACCCGACCAGAGATAAACATTGCGGACAGTCTTAAAAGTTTCAAACCTCTTCAGCTGGAGCCACACGATGCAGAGAACTTAATGGACATGAAGCTGTTATTTGAAAAGCAATTAAGCGATGTTACTCCACATGATTATCAGGAAGTTATCCTAAATGAACTTGTCAAAAAGTCCGAAGGACTCATTTTGTATGCTTGTTTGCTTGTACATTTCATCAAAGAGAATGTCTCACTTCTCACTTCTGAACAGCTGGACAGCACTTTACCCTCGGGTATTTCTTCTGTTTACGAAACATACTTTCGACGTCTGGAGAGGGAACTTTGCAAAGAACTGAAGATCAAAGAAGAACAGTTTCTGATTTTCCTGAGTGCTCTCACAGCTGCAAGAGAACCGTTGTTGCTTGATTTCGTAAGTAAATTGATGCTTCCGGATACAAGTTCTTCAGCTGATCGGCGGAAAGTGAGGAAGGCGATCACCTGTATTTCAACACTTTTACCTGTACGAGATGACCGTATTCACTTCTTTCACAAGTCCGTTAAGGACTGGTTGACTGATACCTCTTGGTATGGGCAGCACGACTTCACAGTGGATGAGACAGAAGGCCATCGAATCCTTTCCGAACTCTGCACTCACGAACTTGATGATATTAAGCGGATAGGTGTTGATAGTGTACAGCTCGGTGGCGCTGCAAATTACGCCCTGCAACATGGCGTACAACACATGCTACATTTGGAAGAGCATGTTAGAGCGTGTGAGGTAGTAATGAAGTATGTAGTAGACTTAGAGCTCGTGTATGCAAAACTGTGTGTATCCTGTGCAGGAGCATCCGAAGATATTTTATGGATTCAAAAGCAGAAAATATTTCAAGTGCTCGCTGAAGATACTAAGGGTATGTTGAATACCTTAATGTTCCTATTACGAAAGTACTACGACAAATTTAGAAATCATCCTGACCAATTTTTCCAAACTGTGCTGAATGAGGGAGGAACAGCACTATCTCCTTTGGCATCGAACCTGTTGCACACCAAATATCCAGAAAAAGCGTACATGGAATTCATTCACAAGCAGACGCAGCGGGGAGCTCTCATAGCGCATTTTCAATGTTCATCTGAAGTGGCTTGTTTCGATGTTTCACCACAGTCAGACTACATGGTGTGTGAATGCAGAGACGGAACGATACAGCTGTAGTCGCTTCGTACTGGTAAGCAAGTTTGGGTACGTCCTGTGATTGTTGAAAAACACTGCCGGATTCCTTTCGGAGGATTTAAGGTGTCGTCATCTTCACATGTCTATTCATTTTACCGCTCAGTTGTTTTCCATCCTGAAGAAAACATTGTCTTACCAGGAGTCCTTAGCCATGCCTATACTTTTGACGGAGATCTGAAAGCATTGTTTCCGCAAAGCCTCTGCCGTTTCACAGTTTGTTCAATTTCAGGAGACAAGATCTCGATGCTGACCGATTGCCCTGACGACGCAAAATGCATTATTATGTGGAGTCTGAAGAATGGTACAGAGATTACTCGGACTACCAGAAATGATGATGTTTTATCTTTTGCGTGGTCACCAGATGGAAGGCTGCTGGCTATTTCCCATTTAACGGGTTTAACCTGTTTTGTTGATGTCAGGGATGGATTTAGAACAGTAGGAGAACACCATTTTGAAAACTATGAAGTTTGTGGAATGATTACGTTCTCACCTGACTGTCGATCTGTCTTTTGTTTTTGTAGGGCAACTGGTCAGTTTTTTCGATCGTATCGTTTGAATGTCAATATAGCGGAACACCCCAGCTGTACTCAGTTAGATGATTTTCGTAGCTTGTCGGCTTTGCAATTGGAATCACCCAGTGTGGCTGGCTTTTTGTTAGGAGATCCTCTTACGTGCTGGGATTGGTCGTTTCATTTTGTGTTAGATACGCTATCAGTATTAAGAGGTAATCCCTTTCGTACTTTCGTAGAGATGTTGAATATAAGTGGACCACGGAGAAATGGTTCTTACGAAGTACTTCCTCCTTTCCGGGCTCCGCCCCTACCGTCGATTATACCAGAACCACGTTTAAGCAAGACGAGAAACGTCGCATTTTCCTTGACTGGAG
The DNA here is from genome assembly GCF_964199315.1 of Orbicella franksi. Taxonomy (NCBI): domain Eukaryota; kingdom Metazoa; phylum Cnidaria; class Anthozoa; order Scleractinia; family Merulinidae; genus Orbicella; species Orbicella franksi. The sequence goes on from NC_138150.1 coordinate 7,387,389, forward strand.
AGACCATTTATGTTGTCAGTGATGATGAAAGGTACAGAACAGCTACGGCTTGGGACGTTTTAAGGGAGAAACCCGTTGGCCAGGTCGGTGTATTCATGTATTCATGTCTTGAAGCTCGCATGAAAGAAGGTGTCATACTATCAACAGCAAATGGTTGTCTTGAGATGTGGAATTTTGAATTGTCAAACTGCATCCGACGCTGGCCTTACTTGGTTCAACCCAGGATATTCACACAGATACATGTAGTCCCCATATCAGAAGAGCGGATGGCGTTAAGTAGTGGAAACATAGTGATCATCCTGAATACCACAACCTCAGAGATCGTGTCGATTCCAGTTGATCGTGGATATTTTGTCACATGTAACAGCAAATGTCAGCTGTTAACCTGCAGCTCCGATTCATTTCAGTTGTTAGATGGACAAATTACTCTCTGGAAAACCCATTTCCGTACCCACGGGAGAAGTTTTCTCCGTCCCCTAAGCGGAGATTTTCTCCAGGTAGATTCCATCGGAGCGTTTTCACTTTCTGAACAGTTTGTTGTCATTTTTGCCGAAACAGAAGAGGGTGACCGAGGAATGCACGTCCTTGATGCATTTTCAGGAGGGGTATTACGTATTTTATGCCAAGGCGTTAATTTTTGTGATTTCCAATTTGTCAGTGACGAAGAATGTGTTATCCTCTCCAAGGCTGTCTCAGGTTCTACTCTTCAACTACTTAACGTTGAGTCTGGTGACCTGTTGAGTGTAATCGACCTGGAAGGAGAAATGTTTCATTTCGCAGTCTGTCCTCGTAAACGCCTGGTCGCCATTCACCGAATTGACTCTTACCGCGGACTTAAACTTATCCAGGTGCATTTGCCCCGAGATAAAGACAGCAGGAAGAACAAAAGGTAAGCTGTGAACGAGCATATTGGAATTCAATAACTCATACATTGAATTACCCAGTATCTGTTGTTTTACTTCGAGCTCATGTGCAGACCACAAGTTGCGTGTATTTTATATCTTATGATACATTTTTCACTGGATTTTAAATTAAACATTTTTAAGAAAGGTGTGTTATTTTATCACTCCAGTCGATCAACGTGGAATCTTAGTGCGATTTTGAGTATCACTGATTTGGTGTTACGTAAACCATTGTTGCTTGGCAATTGTGTTTTGTCGTTGAAATTTTCACTCTCAGCCCGTCATCGATAATTGCAACAGAATAGGTTAAATGTCGCGAAGGAGAGAGATTTTGAAGAAGCACAAAATCACTTGGAAACAGGCCTGTTTGTTTGTCAGTTTGTTTTTGGGATTTCAGTGTTACTTCAGTTATGGGTTACTAGAGCGGTTTTCACTTGAATACCGCAAGTTTTTGGGATTTTCTTTGGTTTAACTCATTTGCACATTTTTCTTACCGCGCTTCGTATCGGCTACATCTATCTTCGTATCTGATTGGAGTTTTGATTGGTTCACTGGATTGTCTGTGTTCTTTGTGATCTGTGTGAGTGATCACTTTCGTTTTGGTTTTACGACACTCAATTGATAAGCCGCTCTAAACTCTCTTTATACAACTTGACTTAAAACTATTATTCATAGGATACAATGACAAATGCTTTCTTGTGTTGAAGGCTCTTTGTTATTATTTTTAACAGGATGCTGGCCAACGCGCCACAGATCAAAAAGAGCTCAGGAAATAAGAGACGGTATGCTGTTAGTGTAGAATTTTTAGGGGCTTTTCATCCAATCAAGTTTCAAGCTCAAGCCTATTGTTCGCTCAATTATTTATTAAATTTTATATTTCTTGGTTCTTTTTTGTTGGCTACTTAATGCGTGCAAGCTGGATTTTCATAGTCTGTTACATGCTCTCTAGCAGAAAACTAAAATATTAAACTTACGTCTTAGCGAAATTGCAATTAGTAATCACGTGACTCGTTTAGACCAATCGCACGCGAGCGAAAATATTTGCTGGATTATAACGACAGTTATTGGCATTTCCTTTCGTTTGTCTCATTTGCATACTTACTTCTACCGCTCTTCGCATCGGCTACATGCATACAAAAAGGGACTGAAACAACAAAATTATCCAAAAAAAAAAAACCTGACAGAATATTGATTACGTGAAAGCCAGATTTAAACGAAAAGAATGCAATGATGACGGAAAGAATGTGCGCACAAACGGAAAAAGTAACAAAAGAATTAAATGCAGCCATGCGGCGGCAACACAAGTTTCAAGCGCAACCCTGTTGTTCATTCAATTTTTATTTGAAATTTTATATTTCTCGGTTCTTTCTTGTTGACTACATAATGCATGCGAACTGGATTTCCTTGGTCTGTTACATGCTCTCTAAGAGAAAGTTAAAATATTAAACTCACGTCTTGGCGAAATTGCAGCTAGTAATCACGTCACTCATTTAGACCAATCGCACGGGAGCGATAATATTTGATGGATTATAACGACAGTTATTGACATTTGCGTTGGTTTAAGGTGGCTGGTACCAGTTTTCTCGCGCGGGGAGTAGATCACCATCGTGCGTCACGCGTGAGTAACACGCACGATAGAGGCACGAGATTTAAAACCCGAAAGACCAAACAAATATGGCGTAGCGCGGCTTTTTCATGCAAGGTCACTTTTGTAGTGTTGGAGACGAAATTCGCACATAACGGAGGCTTTACCTGCTAGAACAACTTGAGTCAATTGTGTATATTTAAGGAAAACTGTTTCGGGAATTCAAAGTTTCCCAAATTTCAAAGGCAACTCGATCGATCGTGACAGCCACCGGGAGCTTATAAAGGACTCGCAAAACATAGCAAATCTACCCAGAATTTGTATAGAAATCTTACAGAGTATGCCCAGGAGGTTGTCTTTAACGACAACTACAACTGTAAATGATGTTTTAGCAGCAAACAAAACAAAACTCTTGTTCCGAGCCCGCTCGCCCGCACGGGCAGACGAAGCAGTCAGCGGTAGTCAAAACAGCTCATGAGCAACTGTTGATCTTATAAAGTCTGGATTTTCGAATGCGTGTCTACGCGCGTGGGAATAACGGAACTCGCGAGGGCTTTTACATAAAAAGAAGCCCGGTGACCCCTTCTTTTTATTGTTTTAATATAATATTATCATCGAGAAGAAACGTCAGAAAAAAAAAATTCTACGGAAGGAAATTTGCACTTTGTGCAAATTGTCGTTTTTCGAAGTTTACAAGAAATCGGCTGCGTAAAACTATTTTAAAATTGTTGTGCATTTTCATTTTCAGATGCCAAAAGTTATTGATTTCAAAAAAAACTCGGGGTCACCGGGTTAATTTTTTAGTTATTAGTGACGTAAGCGAAAAATCAGGTCTGGAAAATCCTTTTGGAATGTTGCCATGGTAACTGCTGACCACAAAATAACAGCTGGTTTAGGTCAAGTATAAATTATGTAATCCAAACCTACAAAAATATTACAGTGGCCTTGGTCTGCCTTTTTGTTCTATTCTTACAAAGTTATGAGCCGTCAAAAACCTGAAAACTGGTACGGGCCACCTTAACTCATTTGCACAATTTTTTTTTACCGCTCTTCGCATCGGCTACATGTATTTGTTTCGAGTTTTGATTGGTTCACTGGATTGTCTGTCTCCTTTGTGATCTGTGTGAGTGATTACTTTGGATTTGGACACTCAATTTAGAACTGCTCTTAACTCTCTTTATACAACTTGACTTAAAACTATTATTCATAGGATGGAGTGACAACCTCTTTCTGCTGTTAAAGGCTCTTTGTTATTATTTTTAACAGGATGCCGGCCAACACACCACAGGTCGAAAAGAGCCCAGGAAAAAGGAGACGGTATGCTGTTAGTGTAGACTATTTAGGGGCATTTTATCCAATCAAGTTTCAAGCTCAAGCCTATTGTTCACTCAAGGTTTTTTTTTTAGATTAATTATTTCTTGGTTCTTTCTTTTTGACTACTTAATGCATGCAAGCTGGATTTTCATGGTCTCTTACATGCTTTCTAGCAGAAAGCTAAAATATTAAACTCACGTTTTAGCGAAATTGCGGATGGTAAAGTCCATGCCCCTATCCACACCCTGCCATGGGTATAATGCCCTTTTTGTTTTGATTTCTTGAATGCTTCAGGAAACGTGGACAATACCAGACAAGGTACGTCATGCCTAAAACATAACCTTTCCTCGTTCCCAGGACTTGGGGACTGTTAACGAGATTGAACATCACCATTGAGCGTAAACGTTTTGATCTTTGTTGCTTGTGCTCAGGTAGATAACTCACGTGTGCTAAAGCTGTTTTTGAGTGATGTTCTTTAAAAATGCCCTTTATTTTGATAATTTGGATAAAAATTGCACGGGCCTGCCTCTCCCCCACCCCACCCCTTGTTGTTGTTTTTTATCAAATAGTTTTGTGAGTACTATTTTCATGATTGCCTCTTGTGCTAATGTCTTCAATGTGCGTATCTTTTTTCAGATGCGTGCTTGTGTAGTGATGGCTGAATGACGTCGCTGCTTGAATATTACGACTGTGCACAACCTTTGCATGTTACGTCCGAGCCTGCGGGACAGACTTTTTCCGGTCACAGCGGAGAGCGTATGGAAGGAGTGAGTAGTGGGTACGAACCTCGCGTTTCTTGTTTCAAGAAGAAGTACACCTAGAGTTTACCGTCGTTATGACCCCAGCAAACCTCACCCTACGTTCCATGGACTCTCCTCACAATTTACCATGTCATTGATTTTAAAGGAAGACGCTGGAGCAGGCTCAAAACAAGCATTGGACTACACGGCTTCCTAACGAGGGCTGCATTATAACTGAACACGTCAAAGATAAAACTAGAATCTTTTCTCGATACTATGACAGAAAACGTTCAAAACAGCAACAAATATGAACACAGTTGTAGAATAAATCACCCCCTACTTAGTAAACTTTAAAATAAGTTCAATAACTCGGGAACACAGCTTGCTGGAAGTAACCTCTCTTCCAAGTCATTGCTTCAAATAGGTCTAAAACAATTCGTTCCCGTTGGGGCTGACTCTTTTGTTAAACTATGCGATATATTTTACGATGTTAAACTCAGTAGCAAGAGCAATTATTATCTTAGTTAAATTTGAGTAGTGTTCAAGGCTATCTTTGTAAATAGTGGATGCGACCCAATTTAGTGTCCAGTTTACCTTGAGCAGCATCTCAAGTCAGTTGTATATACTCGGAGAAAACTTGGCACGTTTTTTGACTTCGTAAATTAGATAAGATTTTTTTACTTCTAGAGTTAGCAGTAAAGACGTAATCAGCATGTGAACCACCATGCTTTGCGATCTTTTCTATGCAGTTCCCGCCATGTTGTTTAGATATTAAAAGTAAGTAAGAAGCGACATCGCCTCCTTTATAGCTCGCGGCTATTACAATTTGATGGTTTGAAATTATCATTCTACCCTGCTACGGTTGCAAATTGGGTAACGATTCGCCTTACAGCCCTTTTAGGGCCTTGAAGTTTGTTTTTTGTCCTATGTTCACGCGTGACTATTGGCTCATTAAACATCGCAGGTATCACGACTTGGAAATTGCACTGGATGCACGAAATATCCTCGAATTGATTACTAGATGTGTTTTATATAATTAACGTGGTTTTTAGGTTTACGGGTGCTTTGTGAAGGCATCAACTGAACCTTGGAAACGATTGGGGTTATATGTATCTAATCGTATTCTTTTGGTACGCTTCGGCTCGAGGTTCCTATTTTGGCGAGACGTAGTCGAGCCAAAATACCCTTGGCGAGACCAAACAAGCTTGACATGCCACCAAAACGTACCAAAAGGATACGAAAAGGGTACGATTAGGTATTTACCGCACCCAAATTGAGCTAAATGTCCGTCATAGTGTAGCCATATCAGGTCAGTGACTTGATAGATAGTAGCCACGGCTACTGATTGGCTAATTGCGAATTTGGGTACAAACCAAAATTTAGATCCTTCTGATCTGATATCATTAGCGACTATCTAGCGTAAACGACCGCACAGGCTTGCCGTTTGGGTGGTCGGTTCACGTGAGGGTACACTTCAGTTGTTTAGACAAATGTCCCACAAAAGCACAAAAGCGTACGAGACAATGCCGATTGGTATTATGGGTATTGCATAGTTGATCATTGCTTGGTTGAGGTTCACGGTGTTTCGGAAAGAAGGACAGAGAAAGCATGAATACTCGTGTTCATGCTGTTTCGTTCTATCACGCTGAAACACCTCGAACTTCAATCAAGCAACAGTAAACCACCATTACCCATAATACCTTTCGACATTGTTACATAAGCTTTGCAGAACAAACTTTCTCAAAACGGCTGATATATGAAATGGTCACAAAATAATTGCCCATAATTTTGCAAGTTAATCACTAGTGCATGGCTTGCTGTAACAATTGATTTTATTTTCTGCTCTGATCTCGGATATACTTTTCTCAGGGGAATGTGCAGCTAAAACACAAAAAATGACAGTGATACAAATACAGTCTTATGCGAATAAATTGAAAAATGTCCTTATCATTTCTTAAAATTTACTTCTAAAAAAATTACTTTTTCTCGCGATATCAGTTGTTAAACATCACGTAACGGTAAGTTAAGTCAAGGAACGTTCACGTGTTTAGTCTAAACAGTAACGCCTTATCTTAGAAACGCTTCGTTTTAAATTTGACTTCTTCATGAATGCTACGACCACTTTCGTTTGGCGGTTGGCCCAAAGAGAGTCTCAATCAATCATCTGCGTTATGGAAACCCCATTTAATCAGGAGCCAATTTCATGCAATACCGGTACCACCACCCCGCTACTTTGACAGGAGTGCAGATTTTTTGATAGTCTGTTGTTGGTCGGATTAACGTGGCTTACGTGGCCTCGGAAGTAGGCGCTCTGTAGGGGAGGTTGAACGAGCAAAGTCGGCGGGTCGCGCGAATATTGGGGCGACAGCAAAAAGTCGACGTAGCCGACGCTCGGCCAATCCACCGTCCCCCGCTTCGATGAATTTTTTTGCTCTCGCCCCGATTTTGTACGCGGCCAGAATGCGGAGAAAGCTCTGGCTAGGATTGACGGAGTTCCACGGTATATCAAACACAACTATTCTGAGTCATCAAATCTTATTCTCTGTCCTTTGAATTCGACCTTCAAAGTCTCTTGTAATCTTCTCCTTTTTGTAGCTTCCCAAGATGGATGCAGTGATTCATCGTCACTTTTCCTCTTGAGAGAATGCTGAATTTTGGCATTTTTCCGTTCCTTTGTTCCTTTGGTTTCTTTTGAACTCAGTTCTACTTTCTTCTTAGTTAAATGCTTTGCGCTCTTCCCATGAACCTTTTCCCATTTCTGCTGTCTTGCACGCTGTCCTTTACGGTTCTTTTTTCCCTTCTTATTGACTACTTTTCCCTTTTCTTTGCCCTGTTTGCTTTTCACCTTCATGGACTCCGTCTCTAGGCCAGACATTGTTTGGACAAAGCAAGACTCTAAACCTTTTGGTTTAAGCTCTAATGAAGATATATCGTCAGCATCTTCCTCAAAATCACTTTCGCTGCAGTCTGAGCCAGGCCAAGAGACATAATTTTCATCTTCTTCAAGCTCTGGCTTTATGTCAGATGTAGGGCTTTTACTCATCGTACCTTTTCGTTGTTTAGCTTTCTTTTGTTTCAGCTTTTTTCTTATCCCAGTATCGATGCTGCCATCGTCGTCATATTCTTCGTTCCGTCGTGACTTTCCGGCTGGAACACTTTTAGCCGAACTTCTTTTTAGTTTCACTTTCATTAGCTGTATCTTTGTTGGTCTTGCTGCATCATCCACAGAATCTTTCTCGCCGGCAGAAGCCTTTTCTAAAAATCTCTTTAGTGTTGACGAGTTAATGATCCTGTCTAAAGCTCTCTTGTGAAGGTCAATGTCTGTGTGCGTTGAGTCTTCAATCACTTCATCAATTTTATACCCATCTTTGTCTTCCTTGTTGGTGATTTTGCGAATGATTTCAGCCACCTCAGCGTCCTTTAGAAACTCCAGCTCCTTTTCGAACCGCTCGATCTTTCTTTGGTTCTTCTTCAATTGAGCTTCGGTCCCTTTCTTGTGAGCTAATTGTCTGATTCTCCGCACAAGTCGTTGTATTTCAAATAATTTGGCGCGTTTCACCTCGCGTAACAAGCCACTGATTTCTTTCTCCATTGCTCCTACTGGCGTAATGCAAACTTTCATAATACTTCGCCTTATCACAATCGAATTACTACAAAAACGTACTAAAATTTACGAGTGTTTGGCCAAAAAAGTCATGTATACCAACTAAACACGCCGTGTCCGCCATCTTGTTTTCAAACTGTCCCCCAGGCCGACTCGTAAAAATAACAATACCACCATCCTTTGCGAGTTATTCTTGTCTTTCAATATGGTGGACAGAACGTACAGTTTTGTGCTCTTTCTTCTCCTTTTGTTTCATCGTTTATCCTTGGAAAAGGTAACGTATTCTTTGATCCTGAGATTTAAGGGATGCGGTGCAATTTACCTTCAGCATTTCTAGTGATTTAGTGTCAAAAAAATTTGTTGTCTTGTCAAGTAAGTGGATGTACATGTTTTTTGTCGCCTGACTTGTCTGCCAGGTTGGTTGCTTGGAACCTCGCGGAGAGGAGTTAGTTTTCAACATAGATCACTGCCTAACGGAAGGTAAGCTTCATTTACCTCAAATTATAAATTAAATACTGTATTTGCTGCAAACGTAGTTCCCAGGAATAGGGAATTACCACTTTAAGAATGAGCATGTTTATAGACTCTGTTGTCACGATTTCCCAGTCAGTTAAAATATTTTGACTACTTTTCAGCGTCAAGAAGTGATCAGCATTTAATTTCTCCTTAAAAAAAATCAATATCACTTTTGTTACGAGGAAGGAGTTAAAGGCCTTTTTGGTGTGCAAGGAATGCCCTGTCTGATAACCCAGTGCTAGTACAATGTAGATTTTCCAGTGGGCTGGTGCATTCTGCCAATGTAGGGGTTTCATTAACCTTTTCAGCAGAAGAACAACTGGTTTTCACAGGCGGGCAAAACTGCATGTATTTTATCTGAACTTCTTTATTGGAAAAACTTTCTGCTTGTTGGTCAAACCAGGAGGGCAAAATCGTCCTCACAGCTGGTGCCTGGCCCTTATTAGAACCCCTGCAATGGGCAAGTGAAGTTTCTTGACAAAATATTTGAGAAAATTCAAGTTATTAAAGTGCTGTAAGACGCAAGCTTTGAGGGCTAGTGAGAAGGTTTTTTTGGCTAGTACATCAGTGCTGGAACATGCCTAATGGGCAAGTGAAAAAAAAATAGTTTTCAAGGCACCCAGCCTTTGCGTGACCTGGTCACATGGTACACAATAGGTCATTTTGGGCTCTTTGTTATGCAGTGTGACATCAAAAACAAAGTCCAGTGAAGTTTAGCTGGTATGAGTTACTCTGTTTTACATGTTTCAGTACAAAACTTGCAACCCAGCATAGCTGAATTTTAGCATGTTACCTGGTCATGTAAAGGGCCTGCAATTGATCAGGACTTCTAACCCTCCAAGTTAACTTTTCTTCAGTCTAAATTTCAGCAGATTAAGGTGGCAGAATAATTTATTTTACAAGTGAACTCATAACGCTCCAAAATTCTAGTCACCATGGAGACTAAAATGCTTCCAACTTGGAGGGTTGACTTCTCAAACTACTTTTCTGAAAAATAAAAAAAAAAGTAAATAAAGGAAATCTTGAACCTCATAGTGTTTGGATACCTGGTCTTGATAAGCATAGATGTTTTACGATTATATTTTTCCATTTTCTCCTTAGTGTTAGTTTTGATTGACAAGATTGACTGTACAATGTACATATATCTAGCACTCAAGACCATGTTTGACTACATTTCCAATTAACTCAAAGTTGGTCAAAAATACTGTGATATGTGTCATTTTTTCAACTCTCTTCTAAGTGTTTGGAAATGTGGTCAAGCATGGTCTTTCATCTTTGATAACCAGGAGATCATACAAGTCAAGTCTCATTGTGCCATGAGATGTATAAGGTTTCTTTAGTTTCTATAGTCAAATTGCCGTAGCCCTTTATTTGCAGGCTTACTCAGGGTTCTAGCCAGGGCTTCACAATTGCTGTTGGTTGTGGTCCCGGAACCAAAGTCCTGAGTATACTTAACCTTGAGAGGGTAGTTTTCTGCCAAACTGTTGCCTACCTCCCAAGAACAATGATAGTTTTTTTTTTCTTTTTCACACTATGGAAAAATTAATTGTATCCTGTAAACCCCAAGTTTTGGATTTCTGATACAATGTAGTTACAGTAATAAGAGTACATGTATGTTGTTAAAAGATAATTATTCTATTTTGATATGTAGATGTGTTCAGACTGTTGATGCAAAAAATATGTTTTTTAAGTTATAAAATATCTTGCTGTTTTTTTCCTTTTCCAGGAGCAAATGCCATTTTTAAGCCAAGGTAAGAACAATTGAATAGTGATTTCAAAGTCATAGCCCTCTTACATTATGATGTTGCTGGTGAACTATGTTACTTTTCTTGCTGGTCCAACTTTGACGTGCTCAAATGGCGTTATGAATGAAAAACTACAAATATGACTGCATGCACAGCACATCCACCACAAGATTTTGTCAGGTGTATATAGTAATTTAAGAGGTTATGAACACAAGTTACCATGGTAACCCACGGCCAAATGATCGCAACATTTCAATGCAGCGTATTGCAACATTGTTGGCACAACATGTTGCAGGTGTTTGGCCACCCTGTTGTGACTTGTTGCGACATCTAGAGTGTTGTTGGCACAATTTGAAAGTGGTCAAATTTTTCATGCAACATTTGTGGATGTTGCATGATGTTGTACAGTCATTTGGCCAGGTTCGTGCAACAATGTTGCACCAGAGGCATGCGCACTAGATAAGAGTTTGTCAGGTGTATACAGTAATTTAAGAGGTTATGAACACAAGTTACCATGGTAACCCACGGCCAAATGATCGCAACATTTCAATGCAATTTATTGCAACATTGTTGGCACAACATGTTGCAGGTGTTTGGCCACCCTGTTGTGATGTGTTGCGACATCTAGAGTGTTGTTGGCACAATTTGAAAGTGGTCAAATTTTTCATGCAACTTTTGTGGATGTTGCATGATGTTGTACAGTCATTTGGCCAGGTTCGTACAACAATGTTGCACCAGGGGCATGCGCACTAGTTCAATTTGCAACACCCAACTTGTTGCAAAAAAGTGGCCAAATGCACACAACATATTGCGCCCAACAATGTTGCAATATGTTGCACTAAAATGTTGCGACTGTTTAGCCGGGCTTGCAAATACTGAGCCAACAATGTTGCGATGGGTTGCATTGAAATGTTGCGATCATTTGGCTGGGGCTTTTTGATACCATTGTGCCAGATGTAGACAAACATGTTGCACTGAAATGCACAAGATATTAAAAGTTAATTCTCATCTTTCATGTTTGTACCCTTTTGAAAGTAGTGGATACAATGTAATTAATGCAACCTGAATAATAATAATTGATCTACTTGTATTGTTGTTCTAAGGGGAACCATTTATGTCAAAAGCCTAAAGATGTCCACTGGAGTATTCTCTCAGCGTGAAGGACTCTCTGTAGAAGATATGGATAGCCTAAAGGTACACTAAACCTAAATTTTCAATCTGTGATCCTCTTTCAGTTTGTAAGACTCATTCAGGAGTAACCACATATTAATATTTAATGTTACCACACTTATAAATACACTTACTTCAGAAATAATAAAAATACATTTTCAGAGTTTCTTGACTCATAAGAAAAAGTTAAAAGTTTGGGAAGGACAAGAAAATGCTATGGGAACACAAGCCATGGGCGAGTGTACTTCCACAACGTTACTTTCAGACTGCACATAGGGAAATTTTGAGCTGCTTCGATTGAGTGGATTGTTTCCCAATAACCTAAATAGTGTATTTTGTTGTCGTAATTAATCCAAGAATAGAGTGTGTTCATTGTCACGCAATAAAAAATAAAATCCGAAACTATTCAGTGGATAAAGTCAAGAAATTGTCATATTACAGGCAATAAACAAAGAAGGCAGTTCTCCAAGTTTAAGGTGTGTGCGTTGTCCCAAAGTTGAGATATTTGTCAAAGTGTTCCATGCAAAAGTATAGAGCCTAGTATGGAGCTGCCATGTTGGAGGACCTACTTAGTCCTCAAATATGGCGGTTGGAAAATAGTGTAAACATCTGGAACTTACTTTGGCTATCTAGACAACTGATTATCTGAACCGAACCAAAAAACATTTACACAAGCACTTTTCCAAATACTTTAACTCCTAAAATGGCTAAAAATCACAAGATAAGTGTATGTTTTTCAACAAACACAATCTTAGCTTCATGTCACACACTGCCATAACTCCAAAATTCCAAATGCGCTGGTTTCCAGACGAAGGACGCTATTGAGCTGGAAAGTTGCACATGTAAACAGATATAAATTTAGTGTCTCTTATGCCTGATGAGGATAAAACCTTTTCAAAGGGGCTCTTTAGTTTTGGATTTGAGAATTTGATGACGTCTTGTGAACACACTCTATTATGCAGTTTATTATATTTCAAATACTGTAATGAATTACAGTAGAGCAGTTTTCACTTGACTGTTGCTACTAATTTGCATTTGCTTTAACGAAACCAATTTTTGCCTTCTAATCAGAAGTAATTCCAAAACTAACTGACTATTTATTGTGACTTGCTTGGAGACATTTCCTTATAAATTTTTGCCTTGAGTTTGGATTCGTTCACTGAATTGGTTTTGTAATTTGTGATTAGCTTGATCGGATACTTTGGTTAAATTGATATTACAACTATTACAGTACTACTCTTAGACTGTTTCTAGTCTTACCGCTCACTTCAATATTTCATTAACCAGCAATAAACTAATTTGACTCGTAATTCTTACCTTTATAGGATTTAGCATCAAATAATGGTTATTATAGAATACGGTTACAACCAAAACCTTCAGAAAACAGTGAAAGCAGTGACACCAGTGTTACCACATTTGTAAAAGCTGTAAGTAGAATATACACCAAGTTTGGAATCAAGAGTTGAGGACAGAATCTCATTCGTAACACAGTAAACAAATCAACAGTAAATAAGCTGGACATTGTGTCTTTAAAGATTGTGGGGCAAATGTGAGCTGCCATGAAGGAGAATCTGGCCAGCATTGTCTCAATTTTAACCTCACTTAAAATACAATTAGGCACATGGAACTAGAAAATTGATAGCCTACAAATTCACACAGTCTAGCAATGTTGCATTTGGAATATGTATACTGTAAAGAAATAGAGGGGGATTCATGTACATGTACATGTATCTAGTCAGAATATATGCAGGATTTGAGTAGATGTTAAAGAACTTTTATATCAATTACAATGTTTGAACATTATATTTTTAGTGTGACTACTCGATCAATTGATTGATTGATCGATCGATCGATCGATCGATCGATCGATCGATTGATCGATTGATTGATTAAACAGGGCCACCTGGAAAAGAGTTAACCAATCAGAACATTAAAAGATAGTGATCTGATCCTTTTCTCAACTAAACCACTAACATTGAAGATTATCAACAATAGTTCTTAGCAAAATTGAAAACCCAACAAAGTGCAAACTGTTGCAAACCTCTCAGGAAAAACTTTGTCATTTGTTGATTGGTCAGTTTTGATCGTAAGTTTTGTACACTTTTCAATGGTCTTGGTTTAGTCGTCGCAAAATGAGTTTTCAAGCTAAATTTTTTGAGCGAGATTTATTATTATGATAATTCACCATCAAGTACTGAATCTCTAAGAATGTTTATAACGTAGAGGAGTCGATAGTACTTATGTCTTCATGTCAAACAGACCCTTATAAGTTGCCATCACAAGAAAGCTACTAGTCCATTGTTCTCAGTTTACATTTTGATTGGTTAGCTCTCTTTTAGGTGGCCTGGTTCGTTTAGTTGCACTGTGATTTGTCCTAATAAAATATAATATTGAATTTCTATTGACAATCCGCTAGTAATGTATTTAGTTATTGATACCTCTAAGTACATTACTATTGTATGTAGGTAGCAACTTGTTGAATGTACATTTTAAAATATTGGGTTTCTTCCCTTTTAATGGCAGTGTGCACTGTTTACCTCAAGACTAACAGAGACAATAACACTGTCAGTGGATAGCTCAGGTAAAAATAAACTTCTGAATTTTTTTTGATGTACCTTTTAATTATTTGAGTCATAATTTTATAATAAATTATTGGCTTGCATTGTAGGCTTACAAGAGCCATGCCTTAAATGCTACTGAGGTCCTATTTGCCCACTGGACTGAAAAGAGTTGATGATCATAGAATGACAAGTGCCATGTGCACCAGTACACAGCTCTCTACATGCATTGCATGCCTATGATGCTAGCCAGTTATTTTATTGCAATATCAGGGCTCTCAAAAATAAACTTGAATTCCAGCTTGCCCTTTGGACAAGCAGCTCTGGCATTTTGCTTGCCCTGGACAAGTCTTCGCTTATTAACCTTTTGTTAGCTTTTATTAAGTTGGCAGACATGACTTGCGTGGGCCCTTGCCCATCAGGCAAGTGCCTGGCCAGAAAATCTACTTGTCCCAGAGGGCACTTTTTTCCAGCCCTGAAAACTAAAATGTACAAGATAGCTACATGTAGTACAGTTGCCATTACAATTAAATAGTAATTAAATGTTATAGTATGTTTTCCATATTGTCTCCTTGAGTTCATTCAGGCTTATTTTTGTGTTCTGGTGTTTCTTTTTACAGGTCACTTATATGGTGTTGGGTTAATCATCCCTGATGGCGGCTGTGATGCAAAGACACTCAATGTGGTTTGTAATTCTGTTTGATGTGTATTCTAAAATTTTAATAGTAGTGTCCAGATTCGATGAATCTTCTGTGGATGCAAGTGCCGTTTTTACATTCTTTTATTTATCTGAAAGTTTTTTTCTTTTTTCTTGTACTTTTATTTTTATTAATGAATACTTCATTATAAAAAGGAAACAGACATTTTTTGGTAGAAGTAAAATCAGGATCTATGAAATTGAACCAGTTTTAAGGGTTAACATTTTGATATATGATGTGTAATTCTACTAGGTTCTAAATCATTAAGTGCTGTAAGTCCTCATCTCCTTGTTGTCCAGTAAGAAAAGTAAATATAATTTTATGCCTGAATGCTTTTAGTGGAAGTATGGATATGAAATGGAGCAATTTCATTTTTTAGTGCCTGAGATAACAACAAAAACAATTTCCCACGGGAACTTGAGAAAATAAATTTTAAAGTGCAGAGAAATTTTGAAACACACTGGTAAAACTTCATCATCAGTTTCATTTCACCATTACTTTCAAGTTTTTCATATGAACATCAAAATTTGTCTTTGACCTTTGGTGTTGTTAGAAATGATTTCTTTTGAGAACGTACTTAACATTGTAGTTAAAACAGTCACACAGAGGTTTGCAATGTGAAGTGAACAGTCTCAGCATAAAGTTTTTTCCACTTGTTACTCAAACTTCTTGTGGATTCCTTCTTAAGCTCTCAGCAAGATTTGAAATCTCTTTTGTTGTCAACTTGTTTGAATTACTTGTGTTTTGTATGTAACCGACACTGTAAACTGTTGTCACTTTAATGCCGATAATTGTTTTTAGGATGCAGCACCACTGCCATCAGAGTTCAACACATCAGTTGTTGTCATGCTCCAGGGAACTGGACAGCTGTAAGTTGATGTGTCACCTATTTAGTACTCAAGGGTGTCATTAACATTTTCAGCAGGAGCCCAAGGGCAACTGGTTTGAGACTACATGCAGGCAAAACCTTTTGGAACTGGACTTCTTTGTAAAAAAATGTGAACCCTAAATTGTCAAACCAGGCAGGCAATTTAATCATCCTCACAGCTGGTCAATATGCTTGGTGCCCAGCCATTAATTAAACCCCTGTATACTACTGACAGCACCTTCATGTAGTCATCATCATTGGCCCTCATTGCACCAGGGGATGCATTATAAGTCCTTGACACTAGTATTGGTACATTAAAGGGGCCAGATCATGCAGTTTTAGGCAAATTCAGCACTGACTGACTGGATGTAGAATTCACTGATATATCACAACAGGGACTTAACATGTACAACTGTAGAAGAATTAAAAAACCTCGGAAAATCCAGAAAGGGGCACGAATGTGCAAAATTGGAGAGGATTAAAACAAATTTCATTGAAAAAATCTTGAAAACTTTCAGCCTGATTTTTTAAAAATTTCTGTTAATTTGTGTGATCGAAAGTCTCATGATCTGTACAGTAATGCTTAGAAACCATTCTTGTTTGTCATGTGGTTATGATTTTACCATGAAAAGACTGTTGCTCTGCCAAATAGTAGTTTAGAGTTCCTAAAATATTTAATTACCTAGCTAGCCCCTTTAAGCATGTTTTACACTGAAGTCTTCTTACTGGTAATGCATCAATTGATCAATACAACATCTTGATGTCATCAGGTGATCAAACTAACTGAGAATCTTACATAACCATCAGGCAAATTCCTTTGGTCAGGACTACACATACCTTATACATACTGTAGATCATTCAAACTGTCATAGCTACTACTATTTAAAACTCACTGGATGTAGGTTTCCTGCTAGTCCACTACCGTTATTGTGCACCAGACATAATATAACATGTACATGTATATTGAAACAGAAAATGTTACACTGTCAGGACCACTAGTCACCAAATAGAGGTGTAGTGGCCAAATGGCTAACTGCTGGACTCCAGTCAAACAACCCAGTATCTATCCCTAGTAGGAGTTAAATTGTGTTCTTCAATGTCTTAGGCAAGCCAAGGTGCATATGACCGGTAATTGATTGAAAACCAGTAAATGAACTGGTGAGGTGTAACCCTGCCATGGGACCAGCATCCCATCCAGGGGGAGAAGAAATACTCCTAGTACTAAGGAAACTAGAGTGTGCACAAAAGTCATGTAATTCACCTAAATGCAACTATGTACCAACTAAAACAATGCATTCTTGTTTGGTAAAAATGATTATTGTGAAAGAACAGACCTGAGCAGTTTTGAAGTGCGTAATCAGGCCATCAAATATTTTCGCTCACATGCAATTGGTCTACACAGGCAATATGTCATGTGACTAAATATGCCCCAGCTAAATATACATGTACAATTAAAACTGGGGAATATCTGGGTGATATTCCCCAATTTTCAGTCCACGTGTGTTACAAAAATATGTGAAGGGTAATAAACACAATTATAGCCCCATTTGCTTGGATATTTTGTCCTTAGACAACACACTGTATCTCTTCCTTGAAGGTCACAGCTTTCCCTGAGCTACGCTCTCAGAAAATTGTTCACTTTTTGGAACAGGTAATGTCTGCAGACAAAAATACGAGCATTTTTCTGTGCCAAATGGAGGCTATTGTTTAATATATTTTCTGACCGGCATAATTATGTTACATCTAGTTGTCACATGTTTGGCATGATAATTATGTGACATCCATTTGTCTGTTTGTCCTCTGTAGTCCTGACACACAGACATACATTCAGAAATTGGAGAAAGAGAAAAGAGACAAGGCAGCTGGGCAGACACAGGATAACAGATCATTTCTGGCAAAATATGTAAGTACATTGTAACATGCACTCTGTACAGTGTCTTGTGTAAAGATTGGATTCAATATAATACTTGTAACCTCTGTTTTTTTTAAAGATA
Source organism: Orbicella franksi (assembly GCF_964199315.1). NCBI lineage: Eukaryota > Metazoa > Cnidaria > Anthozoa > Scleractinia > Merulinidae > Orbicella > Orbicella franksi. The sequence continues at coordinate 7,405,083 of NC_138150.1, forward strand.
ATATTGACGAAAAGTTGTGAGCAGAGCTTGCCTTTGGTTAATTATTTAACAGTTCATGAATGAACTATTTTATTATTAATAATTAACAATTAGACCCGTAGCCCGCAAGGGCTACAGGTCAATAGCCCATTTGGCTTCGCCTCATGGGCTACTGACCCGTGGCCCTTGAGGGCGAAGGGTCTAATTGTTTTAGTATCACCCAACTAGTCGGACAGAAAAGGTAACAATTAAGTTAGCAAATGCAAGTTGAAGAAATATTTATTTGGGAATAAAACGAAAGAAAGCGTCACGCTCGATGGCGCCAATTTCGCTACTCGATGACTATTACTAATAGTCCCCTAGTAGCGTAGCCAATCAAAATGCGGGATTTGCGTTAGTCCACTAGTTGGGTGATACTAATTATCTATATTATGAATGTTGATAATTACTAATTATGTATCATGGAGACTAATATATGGGAATGGGAACCTTATAAGAAATTTATTTTCCCTGAAACAATTTCTTCACAAATTACAAACCAGTATATTTATTAAAGGTAGTCTTAATTTTACGCAGGGCCCCTTTTGATACCAGCCTATGGCTGATGGGGCTACCCTGCCTAAATAAAGATGACTTGACTTGACTTGTATTATGAAAGAGGTTTTTGCTTCCCTCACCTGGTGTAAGTTATTGAAACAAAATTGTGGTTTGGTGAAAAAGATGTTTGGAAAAATTGGGAACTAAATTTTGTCATATAATATTGATATACCAAGTTCATAGGACTTCAAAAAAAAAAAAAAAAACAGATTGAAAAGGTTTAAATTTGTCTATTTCCAAAGAGTTTTGGTGACAGTGACTGTTTTGAAGTAAGTACATATTAACCTTTATTTTAACATGCATGATTAAAAATACTTTGTATTAAGCTAATTAAGTTTGTCACATTCCATGTACTACACCTGTCTATTACAATCATAAAGGGCTCAGGATAGTTGATTTTGTGACTGTTTATTATCTTGCAGTGGATGTACATTGTACCTGTTGTTATATTTATGATGTTAACAGCACAGCAGCCTGATCAACAAGGAGAAGGATCCAGTCAATAAACTACATATTGTGCACTCATGCAAATAAGTGACATTCTGTCATAGCAACTCCTTGTACATGTACTTGTCATACTAATACATGTTATATCTAACAGCTTTATTGTTCAAATAACTCAGCACACAAACTGAACATCTCCTGGTGCCATTGGGGGTAGACCTGCTACTCCCCAGGTAGTTTGTAGCATTCTCACAGCAGACTAGCTCAATTTAGAAATAAAGAAGCTATTTTGTTTCTTTTGTTGCAGTGTGTTGATGAGCACTTTTAGTGATTGTCTAGGTCTCAAAAGAGATCCTTCTGATTTCTAGTCGAAAAATCTCTAGATTTCCAGTTCAGTTTCCTCCATAACAGCTGTCTTTGATTTGTGTTGCCTTCAATGTTATTGTTTTGTGGCATAACATGTAATTGCCTCCTTCAAGCAGTTCTCAACTAATGTTTATACAAAAAATCATCTAATTTTATTCATTTGGCCACTTTGCTTGTTGAGAAATAGTTGTTGTGAAGGTGTCAGAGCTGGACTTTCTGTTTTAGAGCCACTTGCAATACTCTAAAGATTTCCACACTGCAAACAAGACCCCTCATCTTCCTGGCCTTTGTACTCCAGAAAACAACATGGAGCAAAATTCCAGGATGTCTTAAGTAAGGTAAACACCTTTTCAGTCACTCTCTTTGTTGGGGACGAGGGTTTTGCAAATATATCATTTTGGAGGTTTAACACACCTGAATATAATTATTATATCTGAGTTACATGTACAAATTTATTAGTTATGCAGTTGTTCTGAGTGGTATACTATCCAAAGAGTTACTTCTGTTTTCCCAGTATACACCCAAGCCTTTATTTAATTGTGTATACCAAGAAAATACAAGTGACAAGTGGGATATCCCATGGTGTGCCACCAGATAGTGTTGCATAACTATTGACTAAACAGTATTTTATACTAAACAATTAGATTATGAGCTCGAGATTTCTATCGCGTGATAGTTGACGAGGTCGCAGCCTAAGTCAACTATTGCACATAGAAATCTCGAGCTCATAATCTAATTGTTTTAGTACAAATCTACTAGTCATTCAAAACTTTATCTAAATCCTCTTCACAGACACTTCAAAAACTTCAAGAAGCAGTCGTTATTTTGTTAACAAGGGCACACTGCTATGCTACTCATCTCTCACAGAATAGATAGTGAGTAGTGTAGCCACTCGGAGAACAACACTAGTGATAGAATGCTAGTAGATTTATACTAACATTCGATAGAAAATATAGTGGCCAACAAAATAAATGTAGCAGATGATGGGAAGGTTAAGTGTACTACCAGCAAGTATATAGTGGCTTTCCTGTTTTCGGATTGGCTGTATGACAGAGAGAATCAAGACCCAATTTTATGGTTGAGTTATTTATTATTGGCAGAAATGTACATGACTTGCATGCAAAATTAAATGAAAGTTAATTAAACTACTTTCATGCTATGAATTAATTATTAAAATCATTGATAAATTATGATAACTTTATTATTCATTGGTAATGTATGAATTAATAAAGTAATAAGTAGACAAAAATTGATATCATTTGTACTGTAGGAGCTGCTGTTTATTAATTTCCCTTTCATTCTATACTTGATATGAACGTTTTGGATAGAATTTTAAAATTGTAGTGCTGTACTTATAACCAAGCACAAAAGCTCTACTTGAATAACAACCAACAGCGGGGATTAAATGGGGGAGATCTATAGAAAAAAGATCAAGAGCCATAATAACAAGCTAGAAAAGCTTCAGTATCAAACTCTGTACAGTATACATCAATGATGCCCCCTCATGGTGAACGCAAAGTTAACTTCACTTTACCAGAGAAATTTTAATATTGTTGTCATTCGGATTTCTTTTCACTGGGAATGCTATAAGGTAAGAGATTCGTGCTGCTTTGCATCATTGAGTTAAGAAACACTTAGGAAGTTTGGAGAACACAAAAAACTTTGCTCTTCTTTCATGTTCTCCAAATTTCCAAGGCATCATAACTTGATGATGTACAACAAAAGCATGATTAAATCAGTTGCTGAATATTATATGCAGTCCTGATCAACATTTTCCCCATCAGTAATATGATATTTATGACAATTTGTTGTGAACAGATATCCACTCAATATTTGAAATAACTTTTTTTCTAATAAATAGATAAAAGACTAGCTAATAAAAGTACATTTTGTCACTAATTTCGAGGCTAGTCTTGGATAAAGTCTTATGATTCTTTTATTGCCACTTTCAGTAACTACCGGTAAGTTAACAAAGTATAAAAGCTTGCGGAATAGAGGAAAAAAAAAAACACCACCACAAAAAGGTACTACTTATACTTTCAGTTGAATTGCAACAATGTCTATTAACATAGTGTATGCAGCCAGATGTTAAAACTAGTTACATGTATTGTAAGAATCAGATCTACTGGAGACCATCAGACCAAATGGTCTGATTCCATCTCCTGAACTTTGTAATCATATGGATGTGTAATATGTCATTGATTACAATAAATAATTATTTGGCACTCTTGGTCATGTCCTCGGGTACATGTAGAATGCTTTCTTTCCCTGCTCTACAAGTGCTGCTCTGAGTTCTTGTCCATTAATTATCATACTGCAGTGCCAAAAACTCATCTTTTCTTCTGAAGTACTCATTGAAGCGGGTTATTCCATACCTGATTGAGCCAAAAACATTATAAAAAGAAACATCTTTTACAGATTAAAATGATTTTAAAAGAGCATCTTCACAGAAATGAGACTGATTAGCAGGTTCCATCTCTCACATACACCAACTCTAATTAGGCTTAACGGATTCTTCAGAAACAAGCTTCCACTTGTGTTTCATAACTTGATATAAAGAAACAAAAATTAATGCCTTTCTTAATAATGAACCAGTAGTGCTCATTGATGTAATATTTATAATACAGTGTATAATTATATTGAATCTTGCAGAATTTCATTGATTATTTTTCGCTGTGGAACATAGGGCCCTGACTACTAGCTTCCATCTTTCTTGGTCTTTAGCTACCCTCTTCCCCTCCTTTTATATAATTTTGTCAAATACTTCTCCACCTACTACTTGTATGTAGCAGGGGACTTGTAACGTTCTAATGGTTATAGTACACTGGACCCTGGGGTCATTCCATTGTGTTTTTGGGCAAGACACTACTTTTGCAGTGTCTCTCCCATCTCAAGCCAGGTGTATAAATGGGTACTGGCAAATTTAATCCTGGGAGTTAGCCCCTTGATGGACTAGCATCTCTTCAAGAAGGAGTAGAGAATTATACTCCTAGTTGGTTAATTAATGCTTTGGAAACAAGGATAAGCTCTCACAGTATGGACCACTTGGCCTGATGTATACATTATCTTACATGACTGTAATGAGAGTCCATGATTATGAGATCCTCAAGAGCTCAAATTAGGCCTATGGTAATGTCATGAGTCACTGCTTTGCAATACTTACCCAAGAAAATCAAAGTCAATGGCAGAGAAATGCGCTTGAACCAAAGCCCACATAGACCAATAGAAATGAGCTGCCTGTATGATGATGAAACAATAAGGAAATATGATTGTCGAAGCAGATAAGTCTTCAGTGACTCAGGGTCATTAGACTAGAGTCATTAGGCAACCTTTTACAACTGTACCCAACTCATTGCAGTCATTTGCAAAAACAAAAACTAGGATCACAGCAAGGAATAAGGAGTCCTATCTTCCTATCCATTGTAAGTTGTAATACAGATGTCAGACCTTCCTTTTCAAGGACAACTCAGCAACACTCATGGACTTGTTTTCTTGAGAATCATTATTTAAAAATATTTTGTTTAGCAGGGGCACAGAGAAGAATCTTGTGCACAATGTAAGATCTCACATTCCACTATTTGACTAAGTTGTGATATCATTGGTAATAATTATGTAGTTGATCAGGACCACGAACTTACCAAGGCAAAATGATTGGCTTGTACATACAATTTTTCTATTTCTGCATCAGCAATTTTAGGATTCACCTCACCTTTGGAACAGAACACAATACTAATATTCAGTTTTACATGGAGAGGAAACTTTTCAGTGCATTATAATAACCATTATGTACATGACAATTAGGTGGTCTACAACTTCATACTTGATTTAGTAAATGCAATTAGTACCCTGCCCTAAGCCAAACTTTGTGTGTACCTTACACTGAACTCATGAATTGGTGGGTAGTACAGTGCTGTAGAAAAACGTGGGAACTTAGTTTGTCAGAAAATAAATTTTTGTCAACCAGTCAAGGAAAATAATTGATCAGCTTTGGTGAAAATTTAAAAAAAAAATGGTGAAAATTGGAAAAAAAAAATGCAATCATCTGCTAATGGCCCATCTTGTCAAGCTTCTGGAAGTTGCCATTTGAAGGCCTACACTACATGAAGATTTATCCAATTGATGATGTCACTCTGAAGACAACATGACGATAAAGCTGTTACCATGAAGTATTATATAAGGAAATTAAACAGTCAAGCTATTAATAACTATTTTTCCGAACGTGTTTGAAGCTCTTTGAACCAATCATCACAGCCTCTGATTATGTCAACATGGGAGTCTCCCAGATAATAATTGAACAGGTGAGTGCAAAACCATGCTAAGTGACGATTTGGGTGAAAAAAAAAATTTCGCGAAAGGGCTTGAATTTTTGCATGTGGTCTTCAATGTAATAGAAAAACGCGGCCCTGTATTTTAGTCGCTGGTTTTTGCTTCGTTTTCGAGTTATAACGTATGCAAAAATACTTGGCTTTTCCTAGCCATGTCTTTAGGAGTTTATTTGTTGAACAGCAAACAGGCAGACTGTTTATAGTGTATGAAGTCAAAATCAAATCTCACAGCATATACAGAGCGGAAATCTGGGAACAGATTGTTTACATCGGCTATTGTGACGTGAGTACAACACGTGAATCGATCGAGCGACAAACGAAATACCATCGAACTAAAAAGAGATGTGCCGCATTAGAGCTCTGTCAACTAATATCTTAAGCATTGTGTTAAAGTACCTTGTGTGCCTGCCTGGTGGTTGAGAGGCATCATAAAGCCTCGATAAACCCGTAAGTCATCAGCACGTTTTAAAGAATCAAAATGTGTTCTGAAACTTCGAAGGTAGCTGATATACCGTAATCGTGTTATCGGCGTTCGAAGTCAGATCGAGCCAGGCAGCAAAGTCCAAGAGCAGTTCTTGCCCAAGAAAAATACCCTCTCGTGAGTTGTGGCCCATTTGCCAAGCGTTGCTAGTGTCAAAGTTTGGAAAGCGAGAACTGGTTTTTGAGTGATAAAATTTGTCTTGTATCGACCGCCATGTTTTCCCGCGCACGAGGTGTAAAGACCCTTCCCGGCATGCATTGCGATCACGTTCTGCTCGCGTTTCTCGAACTGGTAACTAGATTGTTTCGGCTTTTTTCATTTAAAGATAATAATGGCCAACAAGTAGCGATCGATTGTAACATAGATCTGTGATCCAGGTTACTTTGATTTTATTTCATATCGGCATGATTTGTAGTGTTTTGAACTTCTGGGATCAGCGGACATGCAGATGTATGGAGACCCGTACGTTGCGCAGAAGGGTTAATTTGTTAAACTGTTAGGCGGTGCGTGACATAAAGCTACGATCGCGTTTGTCGAAAAATATGTATTTATCTCGTGATTTTTAGCCATTTAAGACGTTGCTGTATTTGGAAAAGTGCTTATTTGATGTTTATTTGTTCAGTGCAGATAGTCATTGTCCCAGATAACCAAAGTAAGTTCCAGATGTTAACACTATTTTCCGGCCGCCATATTTTACCTATTTAAACCTGAAATCAACATTTTTGAGCTTATACGTTGCGTGAAATTAACATTTTGCTGTTTTCTAAGTGAAATCAACATCCTTGCCGTCACGCGTTGCGTGAAATCAACATTTTCACCTATTTAGACCTGAAATCAACATTTTTGAGCTTATACGCTGCGTTAAATCAACATTTTTCTGTTTTCTAAGTGAAATCAACATCCTTGCCGTCAAGCGCTAACGTGAAATCAGCATTTTGACCTATTTAGACCTGAAATCAACATTTTTGAGCTTATACGCTGCGTGAAATCAACATTTTGCTGTTTTCTAAGCGAAATCAACATCCTTGCCGTCAAGCGCTAACGTGAAATCAGCATTTTGACCTATTTGGACCTGAAATCAACATTTTTGAGCTTATACGCTGCGTGAAATCAACATTTTGCTGTTTTCTAAGCGAAATCAACATCCTTGCCGTCAAGCGCTAACGTGAAATCAGCATTTTGACCTATTTAGACCTGAAATCAACATTTTTGAGCTTATACGCTGCGTGAAATCAACATTTTGCTGTTTTCTAAGTGAAATCAACATCCTTGCCGTCACGCGTTAACGTGAAATCAACATTTTGACCTAGACGTCCTGAAATCAACATTTTTGAGCTTATACGCTGCGTTAAATCAACATTTTGCTGTTTTCTAAGTGAAATCAACATCCTTGCCGTCACGCGTTAACGTGAAATCAGCATTTTTACCTATTTAGACCTGAAATCAACATTTTTGAGCGTATACGTTGCGTGAAATCAACATTTTGCTGTTTTCTAAGTGAAATCAACAACCTTCCCGTCACGGGTTAACATGAAATCAACATTTAAACCTTTTTTGTCCTGAAATCGACATTTTTGAGCTTTTACGTTGCGTGAAATTGACATTTTGCTGCTCTCTAAGAGAAATCAACATCCTTGCCGTCGCGCGTTAACATGAGTCAACGTTTTAACCACTTTTGACCTGAAATCAATAAATTTGAGCTTCTATAAGTTGCGTGAAATTGACATTTTGCTGGTTTCTAAGTAAAATCAAAGTCCTTGCGGTCGCGGCGGGCCGATCCTTTGTTATAATAAACCGAGGCGAGACTTCGACTTATAACAAAGGCTTGGCTTGGCTATTATAACAAAGGGTCGGCTCTGTTTATCATAACAAAGGCCCGGCTTCGTTTATTTGAAGACCTCGGCGGGAAAAGGGCGCTAGGTATTTTAATCAAAAGTGAACTTTGTCGAAAACGCTCCAAATTTCCCATACAGTTTTGTTTAGGTATGTTTAACAATGTCCCGTAGTTTTTCCGCTAAGCTTCGCTTCGTTTTCGAGATATTGCGTATGCAGAAAAACCACTCGGTTTTCCTAGCGGCGTCTTTATAAACGAAGCAAAAACCAGCGACAAAAATACAGGACCACGTTTTTCTATTACATTGAAGACCGCATGCAAAAATTCAAGCCCTTTCGCGAAAATTTTTTTTTTCACCCAAATCGTCACTTAGCATGGTTTTGCACTCACCCCTTCAATTATAAAGACAGAATCACCTGGTCTCCCGCACGGGTCAAATCTCACAGACAATACAAAGGGAAGCACGTTAGATAAATGTTTCAGACATATTTTGGCACATTTTTGGGATTAAATGATTGGATTTGTGATGCATTTTTGTGGTTGAATTGGTGGAGCTCTCCTTTGAGCAACTTTTTCTTTGGGTCAAAAAGGTAAAATTGGCAATCTTTTTATATTGGCATCTCTGTGATTTCAACATTTAGTGTGTCATGCATGCATGTACCTCTCAACCTGGCAGTTTCTTCAAGGTAAACAGCAATCCATTTTAACTGATGTTCCCTTTTAGGATATAAATTGTAGTCCACTTCATCTACACCTAAGGAAAACAAATACATTTAACTCTCAGCCTCTCCTGACTAAGGACACATTTTTAAACAATATTATTGATTGAATTAATTTATGTTATCTGCTGACCGCAAGGTCCATATTGGGAAGAACTGTGTTCAAGGCCTTGAGCATGGCCCTAAGCCTGCTACTCAAGACCAGAGGGCACTGTCTTTCCCAATATGGACTGACCAAGGCCAGCAACAACTTTTGTTTTGAATTTTACTTGAAGCTGTTCGATACAAATCACTACAAATCTGATGTTTGCGTGTGTTTCACATTTTGGGCACAAAAAGTGATGCCATTTGCATCATTATTGCTTGGCTCTGTACTGTGTTGAATGCTTACATTTTACATTGTTTGAGATCTCAGTCTCTTGAGCAAGACCTTGCTCTCCAGCAACTTTTTCCATACAAATCTTTTTCTTTTAAAAATTCAGACCATCATAAAATCTCCTTCTTATAAATGATGGGGACCTCAAACTTGGCCATGTTGATATTTCCAAAATGCTTAAATTCCATTTCTGGCATTCATTAAGTTATAGCCCATAATTTTATGAAAAATAGGTCATGTGATGGCTTAGCTGCAAAGGGCCTATTATATGGACAAGTTAAGACCCATGCCATGGAAAGAGTCTGTATAATTTCATTTAATTTAAAATATTGCAGCTTTAACTCTTGCCTACAGTTAAAAAAATCATTAATATATGGATACCTGCATATTCGCAGAAGTGGTTTCCAATGTCATGAGGGAGGAAGTTCATACTGGCGTACTCGTAGTCAATACTTAGAACAATGTCTGGAAAAACACAAATTACAGTTCGCCCGAGTTAACACTGCACAGTCACATACAATTCAATATTAATAAATATTTTCAAAAGTTACTAAGCATGAGGTCAAATTGGCTGGATATTGCACAAGTTCTTTTTTTGTTTGCTATAATGGACAAAGGCATTCAGTAAATAATAAAAATAATGTGTAAACGCTACATCATAAAATTATATGACCTACCTTTAGTTTTATCATAGACTATATTCTTACAGAGCATGTCATTATGACAGAAGACCACTGGACAGTTATGTTTTAAGAGGACCATCTTGAGGTGATCAATCTCTTCCTTTAGCTTAGCTTTACTAGGAGCTTGCTTTTCAAACCTTGTGTGTAAAAGCAATATAAATTAATGAATCTTTCAATTAAAATATTGTGGTCTTAAAAACACACTTTACTTTAACTTTTAAATGGAAAATCACAATATCTTATAAGAAGCTGTTATTTCTGGACAGGTTACGAGTGGAACATAATATTTGTGAAAAATAAACTCAGTCATGCAGTCCATAAATAATCAGTGAAGAATTATAAAATATTAGTTGTCAAGCCAAGACAGACAAACTGTCTGTATATGTAATAAGCCAGTATCGATATTAACTGGCTCTCCATAGAGAGGGTTCCACTTTCCAACAGCTCCCCAACCACTAAAGTGTAAGTCATTTAGCCCCCAAGTTGACTAGCCCCTAGCTGGTTAGCACCTTACCAGAAGTCAATTAGCCACCAGTCACACTTAAAGAACAAGAGAAAGACAGTGTTTTCAACTTCTGGTTGGGTGCTAAATGACTTCTGGTTGGGGGTTAAACAGTTAGGGACTAAACGACTGGTAACCCAACCACCACCCCCAGCCCCACCCCCTCCACAACTCACAACACAATCAATGATTGCAATCTAAAAATAATAATAAAAAAAAACATTGTGGACAAATCAGTCGCCTTTTAATATAATTGACTGATTGATTGAATCAATATAAACAGTGTCTTAATAAACAACTTCTATGTCACCCCCTGCTCACACTCTCCCCCACCCCCTCCCCCTTCCACGTCTCACCTTTCGTTTTTTACCGGGTCTTCGAATTTTTCCGGTAGAAGATTAAAATACTTCATCATTCCATTGAACAACATCGGCTCTGCTTTATGTCGTGAGTTCTCGTGATTGATTTTGATCGCGTGCAATTGAGCCATGTGCCGGGCACAAAGAGAAGAAATATGCGAGTCCGCTATCGTATCCGTGTCGAGAACATCTCCAGCTAGGAATCCGTAAGCTAGGCCATTCTCCAATGTGCCGTAAACTGGAGGTCCGTAGCCCTTGGAATGCAGAATCTGAAAGGTTTCCAGCTCCTTTTCGCGATCTATAAAGAGCTCGGTTTTATTTCCGAAAACTCGGAAGAGAATCATTTCGCCGGCATCCAATCCCGGCATGTTGCAACCCACCAACATGTTGCTGATGCCCTCATCAAACTGCTTAAATTTGACTTCGTTCAGGTTCCATTCTGGTCTGATCTGATTCAGAACTGGTTTGATACTTTCCTCGATATTTTCCGGGTCCAATCTGTGCTTGAAATGAGGAATTTCCATTTTTTTCACAGGGATGCAAGATCACAGGAAAATCAATCTCCGACTTTCACCGATTACTTTAAACCGCTGACCAAGGTGCGAAGCACGAGGTCGAGGGAGATTGGGCCATACTCGACACATCCCGTGACCGCATGGACGGACGTCAACAAAGCGAGGAACATGGAACATCCCGGAACATCCCAGAACATCAAAAAATATATATATAATTAAATAAAGAAATAACCTAGAAAGACAAAAAGGTAAAAAATAAATAAATAAATAAATAAATAAATAAATAAAATAAGAATTAACTGGTTTCAGCTCCGAATATGTAAGAAAAAAAGAAGAAAGAAACGCGAATGACTGCAATGAGCGAAGGCTTGCAACTTTAACCTTTTAAGTAGTGATGTCGGGAGGGAACACACAAGGTATCCCCTCGAATCCATTCCTGCCAATTGTTATCACGTGACGGTCCCTTATTTTACAGTGTCAGGGTTGAAGAGGTTGATTACCACCTTAATGTTTTTTTGTTTTTTGTTTTTTGTTTTTTTTTCAATGGCGAGCGAAAACTGGGAGAGTACCTGTCCCTGGGGTAGGGCCTTCTTTTCTCTTCTCAAATTTTTTTTCCATTCATAGAAAACCAAGATAGTGGCGTTCAAACTCTTCGTGTAGACCGAAAAATATGGAACTGTAAAAAGTCTACATAAGTTTCTGATTTCTTTATTCAATTCATTGCGTGAAAGACAAGCGTACTGACACGATTTCCCATGGTTAAACATGGCATATAGTTTCTTGTCTAAACTAATTCGAACTACTCGATCAAGTACTGATGATTTATTGACTTGCCAGACGGAAATTGTTTGTTTTGCAACAGCTCTACACCATTAATTTACTTGCATCGCAAACCTTCAGATCGTGTCCAAGGAGCGATTTAAAGAAATAGAAAGGCTTATTTTCTCCTACTCGAATCATCAATTAAAACACGCTGAACGACAAGTTATCGCACATGAGGGGGCATTCACACTAGGCCGGGAGCACTATTTCATATATTTTTTCCTAATCATACAAATTACAATTTCCTCGATTGTGATTGGTTTAAAAAACTCCTATTTTCCAATAATTCACTTGCGAAGTTGTTATCAGACAGTTTGTAATCGGACAGTTTGTTACTGGACGGTTTGTTATTGGACAGTTCAATAAGCCAATCACATTCAAAGTTTTAGTTTAAATCAACCAATCACATTTAAAGTTGTAGTTTAAATCAACCAATCTCAATTTCAGAGCAGCATTAAACAATTTACCCCTCCTTTGTCAGTCTTTTAATGCAAATTTTCCCTTTATTTCACAACTTGCCTATTCTTCTTTTCTTGGAAATTCTAATTTTTATGATTTATTGATAATAAGACGTCGTGTCGTCAATTCGGTCTGTAATCATACTCGTGATAAACAAATCAGACTCCCGCTGCGCGGTCGTCCGATTTTGTTATCACTCGTATGATTACAGACCGAATTGGATTCCTCTCGGTCCTATTACCATTACTTATTTTGTATATTAAACGTGTTGGATGTTATTATTATTATTATTATTATTATTATTATTATTATTATTATTATTATTATTATTATTATTATTAATATAATAATTATGAGTAAAATGTGTAAAATTAAATTAAAAAATGACTAAAAAAGTTAAATAAAGGAAAAATAATAACACACGGAAGATAACTCGTTAAGAAGAATGTCAAAAATTTAAAAATAAAAGTAACAATTTACATCATCAAATATCTTCTTTTCATATTAAGTTTGTGTTAAAATTATGTTCTTGGTTCCCTAGATCGGGGGAAATTCGGGATAAAAGAATAACAATAATAATAATAATAATAATAATAATAATAGTAATTATAATAATAATGATAATAATAATAATACTAAAATACTAAAATCTTGCTAGTTCCTCAGTTATCGATGTCAAAGGCCCTACTAATCCTAAACATGAAGAATATTAAAAGTTATATTCCTAAAATCTTGCTAGTTTCCTACCGATTCAAAGCCGCTACTAATCCTAGATGTGAAGAATATTAAACGTTCTAATCCTAAAATCTCGCTAGTTCCTCGTGGATTTCAAAGTCGTTATTTGTAATGTTCAGCGGGATTCTTCACGTACAACGTGAGTCTCTCAAGCATAGCAGCGCAGACCTCAAGAGGGCGAATGAGACTGGCGCGAATCCATGACTTTGTAGTACTATAAACCTCTCCCTTTTTGGTTGATAAGATTTCAGCCAGTCTACTGTGACACCTCTTGCATTCATCTGCCATTCCTCCGGTGGTAGTAAATAACAGTGGAGTAAAGGAGCCTTGTTCGACTTCGAACACCCTGCTAGCGTACATTCTCTTCTACTTACTCTCATTCTGGCGGTAGATTTGTTTTGTGGCGAAGCCTCTATAAGACTCTGCATTCGGGTAACAAACCCTAACATCAAAAAAGGCAGAGCCTTGCCGATCCCAGAAGCCACGAGCATGAATGTCAAGCCGGGCATCCGCTGCTCTGTTCGCACTGGGTGTCAGCACTGCTCCGTTTATCTCCAGAAGTACCGGCTCAGTTTGGACGTCATTGCATACCACCTTTAGCATTTTGGCTTCCAACTTGAAATCACGCAGCTCATTATGTATTTGAATGATGAAGCCTCTACGCGTGCACACCATGGCGTGGTGTACATCAAAAACATCTCCACACGCACAGGTAGACGGGGTGTCGCTTATTTGCCAATCATATCTCAAATGAATGGCGTGCTTGAATTCCCTCTTATTTAGAGTGATGTCCACATCTTTAACTGGAATGACTGTACGCCAGCTAGATGCCCCTTTCTCCGCAGCAAGGTCGGCAGCTCTCTTAGTTTGTTCAGGAAGGGCATTCTTCACTTCCTGCAGGTTTTCTCTAAGGCGTTCATCCTTAACTCTACGGTTACATTGCTGCAGTGTTCTAATTGTATGCTCGTCCCAGAGCTCGTGCGTCTGCGCGACTAGTGGTTCAGTTATCGCGGTTGAAGCTTCGTATTCCGAGGCTGCAATATGACATGGGTTTGTGATCCTAAGACCACCCATCCTTACCGGTAATGGTAACAAACCACGCTCAGCTGGCGTGCCGGTGTGTCCTGTGACAGCATGAATAAGGGCGTGGCTTGTGGCACGTTCTAGCGGCTCTAGAAGATCTAAATAATAATAGTAATAATAATAATAATAATAATATTAATCATCATCATCATCATCATCATCATCTTTATTTATCTTCGGCAGTGTTCATAGCACAAAGGCTAGTGGGGCCGAGCAAACAACTGAAACAAATAATTCAAACTGAACATAACATGTCTAGAGACACCCGACTTAGGCTTAATTACCAGCCGCAATTTCGGCGTCACGAGATACTACTAAACACTGACTAGAGTCTGCTCGAAATCCACCCCAAAACACCAAAACCTTCGTATTCTCGGTAGCAGACCGGAACTAGATTGCAATGGATGTGGGGGAGGGGGTCAATGTCATTTGCATTTGACTGCATTAGCCTCACTTGCAAGCTAGTTCCAGTTCCAGTCCGATACCGAGAACATGAAAATGAGACAAAATGGTGTATTCATGTATTCTTTCTTTCTTTCTTTCTTTCTTTCTTTCTGTCCGTCTGTCTGTCTGTCTGTCTGTCTTTCTTTCTTTCTTTCTTTCTTTCTTTCTTTCTGTCTTTCTTTCTTTCTTTTTTCGGCTTGAATAGTGTCGCTTCTGCTGTCACTTTTTACCATCTACATACCTTTTGGTTTTTTTTAAACTAGTACTAACTGATACCCACGCTCCAAGAGGGATTATTTTACTATTTTTTCCTTTAAAAATGCTTTTTACGACAAGTATACCCCACACAGTTTTTTTAAAAGGAATCCCCGCCTGGAAAAGAAAACCCAATGAAACGTGACTCACTTCACGATGCAAAAACTTACACGTACATACATGACGATATTTTGTTATGAATACTGAAAAGGAAAACATATTGAAGTAGAAAGTTCTTGAGTGATTCAGAACCTCCTGCTCAGAGCTTAAACGTATACCAGATGGATATGATATGGAGATTCTATGGAGACCCGCCGAATAGCGAGGTTTCTCTAGACACTGAGCTTTTCCAGCTGCGCATTTCCGCTTGGGAGTGATAAGATCATAAAACTATTCAGCTCAGCATGCAGTTGACTCCCAATAAACGGAAAAGTGAATGATGCGTGGGAGAGGAACCCTACCACAAAAAGGCCCCATACCAGATTTCCATCCATAGACAGGAAGGAGGGGCCGGGGGGGGGGGTATACTCAACAAAGTAGCACCACCTCGAGAAACAAACGCTTTCCCTATTTTCAGTCACCGACAAGGTAACCATTTCTGACATCGTCCATAAGCCGGAAATGGTACCCCTTTTGCCTACCTACAGCATAATTTTACCGACTGCTGAAAAGGTCCATCAGAGTATTACTGAGGCTACCCTAGAAAATCTCCAAATCGTTCGGTTCAAACCCCAAAGCCTCCTCGTCATCAATAAACCTCAGCGAGATATTTCAAATACCCTTTTAACTGTCTCAGAATAACAATTTTTCATACGCCCTTTTATACTTCAACTAGGAAAAACCCTACGCTTTAATTAATGTACCTACAAACTGAAAAACTTCTTTTGGGCAGGGCATAGCCATATACTCGATTATTGGGAGGTACCATCCTCCCGGATTTCCATTTGAGAATGCGACGAGGCTATTCCGCATGGAACCCGCCTTTCCAGTGGCACACCACCCCTGTTGTTATTGCGTAGTTTTGAAAAAGAGTATAGAAACCAGTATATATCTGCTGATATCAGATGGTAGCGCTGTGAATCTTTATAACCGAACTGGCGAAAAATAACGTAAATGTTCGTTTTATCGATAGTTCGTATTTGTTTTGAACGGTGCTACGTTAATTGGCTCACCCAACATCAGTCTGTGTATATCACAAAACTTAAAGAAAACAGTTAGATGCTAGAAAATTGAAAATTGTCGAGTCCAAGGTATATTACCTCCTTTCTTGGCTTGCATCCGCAAAAATGTGTGCTCTATTATGGGGAGGGAATACATGAATTATCTTTCTTTCACCCCATGGCTTGTGGGACATTTATTCGCTATATTGGGGCGTAGATTTTAGTACGTTTAGGGCTCCGAAAACAAGAATTTCGGTATAGACGGGTTCTGTTCCGTACCGTTTACGTGTAGAGGTTCGTTAAACCAAGTTTCATTGACTGCAGCGCTAGTTCTGTTTTCGATTTTTATCGCTTAATTATCTTCTTTTGGCTGGTTTTCTTTGTATCATTACGGTAACTAAAATTATCGACAATTTTTAAACCACGTTTTTTTTTTTTTGTTTTCATTATTATTTGTTAGCTTGCCTTGCGTAAGAGAAACATTAATATATCAATATCAGACACATCAGTTTCAAAACTCTCCCTTAACACGCAGACCGGATACTGATAAAATATAATTATGTTTTACTAAATAGGTTTAAAGTGATAAACAAGTGATAAGCTATATTTTCCTTGCGAAATTAGTGGTAACGCTTTTGTCGACCGACTGACCCGCAGAGGAGCATTATGTCGTGCTTTGTGAAATATCGCGCTTTTTGTGGGTACTTACAAAATTAATCGTAGCAATAATTGAGTCGAAAACACTCAAGTTATCAAATATTTAGCAGTCCAGCTCCCGATATGGCCGATTATTCTTCTTTTTCGTGTAAACTTGCTATTGTAGCGGCAGATGAATTTAACTGCAGCGCAAAGTGTAAAATCCCCCCTTGCAGTCACAGAATGTTGCTTGCAAACAAGGGTTTCCCTCCCCGCGCAATATACGCCTGTCACAGCAACCAGAGGGCTCTTTGTTTACTAGCCTGCTCATGCAACTGAAAACGGGCAAGACTGAAAGGAATTTTTGGTTTTGGCCAATATACACCAGCCGTAGCGCTTTCCTTACACAATGAAAGCATATGGCACGAAAATGAGAGCAGAAGAAAAAAAAAACTTGAACGGTTTACAATGGTACACAACTACCCGTTTCACAACCTGCGCGTAAACACACAACCGATTACATTTTATGCACGCTTCTTCCTAGGTGGTCAAACTGTTGCAGGAAATTGTGAAATTTCTAATATTCCGACCTTTTCTTCCAGCATGGCTGCTGTCAAAGCGACAAATTATACCTGTCTCATTTGATATACGTCTGACAAACGCGTCAACTAGCAAAGAGTTTGTTTTCTTCACATGAAAGGAGATAGCAAGACCACTTCCGAAGGGCCGTAATGGGACGAAATCATTGGCTCGGCCGGCAAACCTCCCGCCAAATTAATAACCTTGTGTTGACTAAGAACTCAGCAGTTGACAGCTTGCCTCCCGGGGCGATAATTTATTCCCAAGGCAAAGGTGTAAACAAAACGCAATATCGCTCTAAGCGGGAGATGAGAATTTTGGCTCTGCCTGTTGAGTTCACAGTATCCCTGTGCCTTATTCGAGGTAATTTTTAGCTAAAAAAACCCTTTAGACTCGCCCCGTGACCGACGGAATTACGATAAAATCTCTCCGCGTCGACAAATAGAGGTTGCCCGTCGCGCGTTTGGTGGGCGGTAAAGCCCGGAAGCCGACAACTCGTAATATCATATTCCCCTATAATGTACCCCCATTGGTGAAGTGTTTTGCGTGTGTCGCGACAATGACTCGCGAGTCACGCGATCTCTTCGCGATAGCCAAACATCCATTACTATGGCTTAAAGAGTCATTAAATTTCTCTCCATCATTGGCAGAAATCTCGTTTAGCCTAAGGCAAAACGCAGAGCTGACCGAACGCGCCGGATAAAGTGCCCTCGATACTTAGGTATTGTTTGCCGATTAATTTAGTTGCTTTGACACGAATCATCCCAGGTTATTTTCAAAATAAAATTAAGAAAAGGACAAAAAGTGTTCTTTGAAGTAAAATAGCTCTTTCTGATTCTCACGTTTATCCAAATAAGTCAGTAATTTCCCTCTTGTTTCCGAATGAGGTCACTGATTCTGGCTGATACACTAAAGGACTTTGGCCAAGAACAGAAAGAAACCAATTGCGATTTTACTCGGGAAATTACTTCTATCTAAACAAGTTATTCGATAAAAGAGAAATTAAATGACGAAATTCGAATAATCGCCATCGATTTTGTCATGTTTTCCACACTAGCCAAAACCTTGCCTAGTTTTTTTGTGATGTATTTTCACTCTAGAAGTTCAGCCTCTACATACATTTAGCTTAGACCAGGGCCAATTTTCTAATGTCAAATCAGTTGATGAAATTTTCTTTTCTCAAAAGAGCTCTTTAAACTTCCTCTAATGCAAATTGTTCTGATTAAAGAATTCTGTAAGGCCCAGTACTTACACCTTACATCTTTGTCTTACTTTAGCCAGCACAACGTTGATTTTTTTGTTTGGTATCATTAAACGGTGTAAATCGCAGAAGGCATACATGTACAGTGTAAAATGCGTTATTGCATTCATTTTATTAATTACTTTCTTCAGAGAACGTTTTGAAATATAGAGCCCATTTCGTGACATTATTTTCATATATAATAATATTTCACGTGATAAGGCGAAGAGTAACTTGATGTTATGGCTGATAACCAACTTAAGTCAGTTACAATCAATTTCAAGGCTATTAGTTCTTAAGTTTTGCTTCTTTTAAAACTGTAAGAGACACTTCCATACTCTCTCTTAACCGAAACCTGTTAATAATCTTCCTTATAAAAAATGTTTGTTGTGATCAAAGAGGCCAATTCAGTTGAGTTTCAGGGCTTTTATGGAAACGAAACAAAACGCGGGTGTCTTCGCTTAAATATATCTCAGAACGACGCGACGGAATTAAATTTGCAAGGCTTTATCAATACATGAGCCAGATCAGGCCAAAACAGCATTAAACCCACTGTAGGAAATTGGTCAAATTGGTGGCGTTCAGCAAGACTTAAATCGGTCTATTTTGTAGAATCAGTTCTTGCAGTTATAATATTTCATAGATCACGTTATAAACAAGTAACTTCCAATTACGAGTTTATATTCAGACTGAGCCAAAACGAAGCAAATGGAACATGTACCAATTGTTTTGAATTTTTCACATTGAGAGAAAGCCATTCAAGGCGATACCTGTCGGATTTCAATGTCTGAAAAATTTTATTACAAAAATTCCTTTCTTTTTCTCTTGAACAAGCATGAATCCAGAAATTTGCGAAATTTTTAAAGCACTTGATCTCCAAATGTCATGAAATTTAGGAATAAATTTTTGAGTTCATATGTCGGTTCTCTGTCGAAAGATACCTGGAGGGGCTCCTAAAGCAAGTCCATGAACAACCTTAAAATGTTCCTCAGATCTCAAGCCATGAACTTTCATGTGCTTTCTAAGAGAACTCGGGTGCGTGTAACTTTTGTCGCAACCAATGTACTTACAGCGATACGGTTTTTCCAGCGTGTGAACGTGAATGTGTTTCCGGCGATCGCTGGAGTTCGCGAATCTTTTGTCGCAGCCTTTGAATTCGCACGCGAACGGCCTCTCGCCCGTATGCGTGCGAACGTGGATTTTCAGGTTCTCCGCTCGTGCGAAGCTCTTCCTGCAGCCCGGCTGATTGCACGTAAAGGGCTTTTCACCCGTGTGAACTCTGATGTGATTGATTAGTTTGTACTTTGCCTTGAAGGGCAATCCATTTCTCATGCACTCTTTCCAACAACAAACGAACCCCACGGGCGTGGCAGAGATCAGGTGTACATCAGTGATATGCGCTACAAGATCCTCTATTCTATAAAAACCTATTCCACAGACCTGGTTAACCATCTTCTCTAACTGGATCCATTCACAAATTAAAACAGATGAACGCAACGTTGGGCTTTTTGCATCGTAGTTTGACAAACGAGATTCCTGAACATCAAGATGGCTGCAAACGCCATTCAAACTCTGTGGCTCTGTTTGCGTGGAGAACACGAGCGAAGGAGGTAAGTCTTGCGCGTATCTCTCCACGCGAGTTAGATATCCTTCGCTCGGGGAGTACGCTTCCCTGCCGTACAGTTTTCCAGGAGTGTCCATATTCAGATTGCAGTGCTTGTGGAAGACTATATTTATCCCGTTGTGCGTGTTTGACGGTATTCCAGGGATGACAATGTCCTGTCTGTCTCGACTAACATTCCCGCTCGAGTTATGATCGCGAGGCGCAGAGCTCGTCGAGTAAGTCTGTCGAGAATCATTGCTTTGCGGTGATTTGCGCACCTCCTCTGAAGCGCTGCTGTCCTCTTCCATGTGGTCGCACTCGTTTTCACCGTCTTCTGAATCTTCCTCGTCCGCGCCGGACGTGTTTGGTTTCCAATCTGCCCGATAAGCCGGGAACGAGAAGTATTCGCTTTTCACCTCATTGCACGGACTCGGCTCGTTCGACCGTTCACTCTTATCAGTCGGCGCGCTTACATCTTGTTCACTCTCACTTTCACTGTGCAGCGACTCCACGGAGCTCGTCCTTTCCATGATGTTCCCGTCCGTGTGTACCTCATAATAATTTCGAAACACAACCCTAGACTCTGTCTCAGACAGGCTGGTATATTCGAACGGGCCACTGTCGAGAGGTTCCGCTTTCACGACGATTGACGGACGAAAGTGGTTGAACTCTTCGCTCCCCATGTTGGGAATCGAAACGCCTGTTCCGTCAGGGAGCGCTCCTGTAACGGAAGAAAACTAAAGAGACAGCGTATACCCTCCGTTCTCTGGAGCCACTACAAGGTTCTGAATGTTGTCACTTGTGCGCCGCCTGAGAACATTTACGGGCCCGGCGGCGCATGCTCCATGCCACCTCACTGGGTGTCTCATTCATCACGTAGTATTTTTGCCCCCACCGTCAAAGCGCCCCACAGAGCGCTTTCAATCTTTGCGGCTGTTTCAATAAAACTTGTATTCAAACAATTTTAGTCGCAGCAAGCCGTCGTAACAGAGGTTGACACCCATGAGAACATCTGGGTCACATAAAATTTTCTGTTTCTTCCCATTGACACTTCCAACTCCCCCGAGTTCAAGATTATGCGAGAAATCTACGGAAGCAGGGTCCACACCGCAAGTGCCTTTGTTTTGGGGTATCAAGGACCTTGGACGGCGAAAATAACAAATTGATTTCAGGGGTTTTTTTGGCCCGAGTCTCCAATAAATGAGAAGGAAGAACGAGTCACCAATAACATGATTTTTTCAATTTTTTTTTTTATATGACCAGCTGAGTCCACTCGCTATGAGCTTTGCGTTCATTGAGTAGACCGCCCTCCAGGAATACCAGAAGTTTATCTCCCACAGAAAACACACGGAAATTATTTTAGCGCCTCGCACGCAGGAGACTGGATTGAATATACAGTGTCGGAAAAGCTCCGTCGACTTTGCTTTCTTTCCTGACGGCCCCATGGATCAGCGTAGAGTTAAATGAAAGGGTTTGGAAATCAACTGAGCAGTTTCTCGCACGATTATAGAAGAGAATTTCATTGCGTGACGGTGGTGTTCGACCTTGACAAAGAATAGACGATAATACGCGTTGGCTCCCCAGGAGTGACACAAAGTCAATAATCGAGGTTTGTGCTTTGTGCGTCATAGAATATAGCGCGCGCGAACGCGTCTTTCGACCACGCGTACACGCGACTCTTGTTTCTCTATGAAAGCTACACGTTCTCGGCGAATTTTTGCTTTTCTTTGTTAAAGATGCTGATTTTAGGTTCTGGTAGAAATGGCGAGAAGTATTGAAAAAGACGTGAACTGCGCGCCGGAACAAACATATTTTTCGAAAATCACAATTTAGACGCAGTCATGTTTGCGGTGCTTTTCTTCTCTCGCTTTCGCTCGTGGCTGTTATAAGCGTTGATTTTTCATCGCGCTTTAATGTTGTAAAACTATAGTTTTAACCAATATTCAGTTACCAGCTCAAAGACCTTATTTTCGAAGCCTTGTTTTGAGTAAAAATAGATCCACCTTGTTAAGAACTTTCCGCCCTCAAGTAGAATCAACAAAAAACACGATGTATTTTTAATATAGAAGCTTAACCTTTGGGGAAAATAAACCATACGAATTTTTTTCAAAGCGTTCAACTGACGTTTTAAAGCTGGCGAAGTGAATATTTGCGATAGAGGATTCCTATTGAACTGAGATGATAGTTAAATTTACGAGACTTGTATCTCTAGAGTCTCTTATACCGTAATTATTTTTTGTGCGCCGTTCGTGAATACTTAACTTGAATTCCAAGGGCCACAATAGCTTCGATTTCATATGCGACAATTCATTTGGGCGATGTGTAGAATTTTTTTTCTGTATTAAGAACTAAATGATCTCTTTAGCACATGTACGAGAAATAAGAGGAAAAATGGTGTCAGTCCTTCTGGAACAAAGACTTTCCGCGCATAAGCGTGGCTCTCTATTGACTAGACATACAGGTCTTTAAAATAACGGCATCAGCACAAATACGATTTCTCGCGGCGGCAAATCAAGCACACAATATCACCAGAGTGGTTTATACAAGTGCTGTATTCGTCCAGGTTTGTAAGAAACAAAAATGGTACACGACCGTTGTTCCGGTCATAATATGGAGGCGGTTTAATGGCCTATTGATGCATTCAAGACTCGACAGTTAATACTGAAGACACTTCAATCGTCACGGCTCTAGATTTCATCGATCTATAGCGAGAGAAGTGTTAACTCGCCGAAAGTAAAACTGCTTCAGATCGGATCGTGCGGGTGAACCCTTGAATGACTCGCCTCTAAACCTGAATTGGGTAAACGTAGTCTCTTGTAAATATACAATGGGACATCCAGGAGACATATAGTAAAAGATTTTCCCCTGAATTGGCATTTTCAAAGTTGCTGAATCCTTATTTTCCCAGTTTATTAACTGTCTGTTTTTTTCTTAGTTATCTTTATTGCGTTGTTCAAGAGAGAAGGAGCCGAAGTGTATGAGCTGAATGCAACCATACCGTACAGGGTTGTGTCTGACATAAAACTGAGTTGTAGTCACTTAGTCTAGAGGCTTCTACTTACCTAAACCTGAGCCATAGGTAGAGTTCAGGCACATGTATGAGAAGAAACTGCTAAATTTTTACATCACGACAAAATTTAATTGATCATAAAAATGCGTTGCGTTGTCTGACCTAACGTGAAATAAAATTACAAATATCAGGAAAGCGTTCAAACTGCAAGTACAATTGTCAACTCTCCTGTAAAATTGTTTATACAAGTGTTATTTTACCTGGAAGAAGATTGTGTCCGTTTCTCTGCTTGACTTGACTTAAATTATCTGTTCCAATATCTAATGTTTGGGCATGTTTGATATTGGGCTGACTGTTGCATACATCAATACGACCCTAAGTGTTTTGTTGACGCAAGAATGGGTTAGACGCTTTTAAACTACTGTATTCCGCAATGAAAGAAGAAATTAACGAAGAATGAAACGGAAACATGCGGTTTTATAATTAATAGCCTGTCTAAAGTGAGATATTACTGTCTCAATATTTGCGGAGTGGATGTCTCGCACGAGATTAGTCGGCCATTTTATTCTTGTATCGATCAGCCCCGGTCTCAGCCTGTAGATGAACTAAAAAAGACATGGAGTGAATAATTTCAGTGTTTTACCTCGGACAAGTAAAGCAAAAAATTACCAACACCACACTTTGTGCTTGGGCAAGGATTTAAGATAACGAATCAGGGCTATTCACTTAAGTTATACCAAGTTGTTTGAAGATACTGTTGTAAAGTGTTATTCAAGGTCTGGCGATGAGAATATACAATGAATTAGAAATGACAAATCTACACACGTAGCAAACTTTCAATCATCTTTCCATAACAGCCACACGTCACAAGTTTTCACCGAGATTTAAGGCAATACAAAACCTGGTTTCATTGGCCGTGCAATTTATATTAATCGAAGAATCGACAAAGAAAAGTTGTCGCTATCACCAGATTTGTGGCGGAGTATTTCGGAGAGTTTCTGCTAATGACAAGAAATATGAACGACGATTTTTTCACGATCGTGTTTTACATACAACAAACTTGTAAAAGGCTCAGTTTAATGAATCCTTTTAGAAGGCAGTCGCTAATACCGAAATTTGTTTGTTGACAAGCATGCACCGTTTCACAACACATGCACGAACTTTAATTAAAGGCTTAAAGAGACTTAGCTTTTGTTTTCCACGATTACTCTGCTTAAGCAATAAATCCCTCTTTTCCTACCAATTTTCTTCTCCTAATATCTGCCGTCATTATCAAAAAACTTCTTACCTTTACTTAATCCGTTTGGATCTGAAAAAGTACTTCTATTCTTTACAGATTCTCCTTTAGCATCTACGACCGAACGAATACAGCTCCGTGCACTAAATTGAGACCAAAGGAGTTCGGTCAATCCCGATTTAGTTTGTTCGTGGGTGGCGAATTGAAGTTCCAATTCAATGGAACACAACATGGTTCGGTAATCCCTTTATTATTTTTCGCTTTTTAATAAACTCGAGCTTATAGCTTAGCACAACATGCTACAAATGTAGCACTTTTAGGACCCTAATGTACTTTGAGCTTAAGTTGGCCCAAGGTAACAAGGTAACTGACAGTAACCGGAACCAGCTGAAGAATAATTGATTGTTGTTCGTCTCTTCCATTCTTTTTCAAGCACTCCATAGACGTCTATATTTGTCGAGTCCCAAGGTGTTTAAAAAGCTCTACCTGTGTTGGCTTAAGTGTAGCGACAAAGGACAGACCTTTTTGATGCAAACAAACGACTCTAAAAATAGCTAAAGGAAGACAAAAAACCTATGGCGGAACAAATTTGAATTGTTAGTCCAAAGGCTGGTTGTTTCTTGTCCGGCTGTCTTGTAACAAACTTGGATGTTCCACGTTCATCGGTAGGACAGTACGGTATGTGAAGATAACAACATGTGATAACATCAAACATTTGTACAATCTTGGCATCTTTTAACAGGCGCCTGATTATTGATCAACAACATTCAATGCAACTAAACTGATTAATTGAGTATAGAGTTTGCAGTTCAATGGTAGACAGAACTGGCCTAATTTTTAACAAATCCCAAAGTTATCATTCAGCTCATTCACCGAACCTTATGGACAAATACAGTTTGTGTTGAGTTGTAGACTTTATATTTCACTTTGTAATATGTTTTTAAGGAGTAGAAGTAGTTACTAATGTATTTTTCGCCCAGTAGAGGGTAACATTTACTAAAATCGTTCTTTTCTTTCGTTGCGACACTATAAACATCCATGTGAAGATAGTTTGCTTTATATGCATCGTGTGTTTTTATGCGCGTTTTAAGCTAATTTTAGTCGGCATCTACGGATTCAGTGATTATCCGGGTTGATTATTTTAACTGTTTTTCTTGCTTTAATTGCCAATGGAAAAAATACGAGGAGCTAAAAGCTGGTAGATTGTATCCTAACAATTGTCTAGACACTGCTTCAAGCACACGATCTGACCTAATCCTACAATGCTTTGATAACAAAACTCACGAAAGCCTTATAACATCTGAGCTGAGAACTCTCTATTTATTTTAGCCGGAGAAGGTCTTTGCCGAAATGTCTTCTACTATCCGGGAGTATTCCTACATTTACTCAGTCTCGTTGTCTTGGGTTGAAGGTTTTTGGTAATTCGTTAACTTCATTTCTCTTTCTTTTTTCTTTTTTGATAGAAGTTATAGTTCGCACATATTTACTTCGTTTTAAATCATAGAGGGATACACTACTTGCCAGTGATTATTTTTGGAAAAACCAAAGACGTCCCGAAAGAACTGATGAGTTTTCAATGAAAAGTACGGATTGTTTTGATCTATTTTGTCACAAATACATTCTTAAATTTGACATATAACTGCCACTGATTAAGATTGCTGAATCGACGCTGACTTTAACAAGTCTAATTATAAGGAAAAAAAAGAGGAACGAGTAAGCATGTATGGCCTCTTGCTCTAATTGATGATATTTCCTCCTGAAAGACATCCCTGGTGAGGCAAAATTTGGAAAATTTTGCCTGTGACAATCATGTGCTGGTGTTTATATGGAATTGCTTTCAGTAAATCAGATGATGCCATTATTTACATGTGATTATTACAAATACTGACCAAAGGAAAAAAAAACAACTGATTTACACATAGACTTTGATTGCCATAATATCGATAACTTGTTGAACATAAATGATGAAAATTCCACGAACATGGTAATGAGCCCTGGTAAAATTTTCCTTCGGCTGTACTTGATGTTTCCAAAATGTTACAAAAAGCATTTCTCTTTTGTGTAAGTCGCCGCACTTTGAGGGAGGTTAAATCTTAGGAGGCTTTACGTGAAGTGAAAATTGAAAGTTTTAAGAAACGCAGTTCCTCAGTTTCTATATATGGCTTGAGGTTCATTGTCTTGTTTATTCCGCGACTGATGGAGCCCGTTTGTCTTA
The DNA here is from genome assembly GCF_964199315.1 of Orbicella franksi. NCBI lineage: Eukaryota > Metazoa > Cnidaria > Anthozoa > Scleractinia > Merulinidae > Orbicella > Orbicella franksi. The sequence goes on from NC_138150.1 coordinate 7,431,741, forward strand.
TCTTTTACAAGGCCGTAACGAGAAAGAAAATTATGGCTGAGCCAATGTCAATGAAAAAGTTAGGACTGAGGCAATGTTCATGGTTAATTTCTTTCCATACGTATTTAGAGTGTTTATGATGACTGCAAACAACAAAAAAGAAAAAAAATGACGGAGGCAAGTTCCTTGGTTTGCCTAAATTTAACACTGAAGAGCCTCAGCTGTAATCGATTGTTACGGCGACATGGTCAAGTGTAGTACAGTATTAAAGGCAATGGTTTAATCAAGGACTAAAGCATAGATGCGCTGTTTTGTAGCCCACTTCCTCGCTTACTTGTTCGTCTCTATCTTCCTGTTCTGTGGCAATGTTCCACTGTTTCGCCGGTATTCACTCAGTCTTAAGAAATAGTAAAATATCTGTACATAACTACGCAATCAGTAGATTTATTTATAATAATGTCAATATTCAGTATTTAAATTGACCACTTTCGGTTTGAAACTGCAGAACTATATATGACATTGAGAGATTGTCTTCCTTCTTCAGTTGGGGTACTCTTCGGTGATAAACCTCTAACATGGCGGACGTAAACCGGCAACGTGTAAATTAATAGAGATTTCGTCAGAATGATAATCATTTTGCTTTAGACTCTTTATATTTACACTTCTAAATTTTAGCGGCAAAAATCTGCGGATAGAAGATTCAAATCACTTTTATTATCGACTCCGTGAGGATAGCACGGTATCGACACGGAATGTCTCGCAGGCCTCGTCCACACTACGTCGTAGGAATTTGAAAACGCAGCTTTATTTCTACGGTTAGGCCTAACACACTAATCCGTCACGAAAACAGAGCTTTTCGGAAACACGCCTCAAACCGGAGGTATTTGAAAACGCCGGCTTTTCGTTTTAATGTGAACTGAAAACATTTTAAAAACGCAGTTTTTAGAAACGATGACCTCGCGATAATCGTGTGACTTCCCTGTCCAAGATTTTCTCAATCACAAATCCAAAATTAAATGACCGGCGATTGTTGCGTTTTTAAATTCCTCCGGCGTAGTGTGAACGGAAAACATTTGATGCGTTTCCAGAGCTTGAAACCTCCGTTTTCAAATTTCTCTCGCGTAGTGTGGAGTTCGCAGAAGGTGAACTTTTAAGAGTTTTTAAAAGTTCGGAGAAGGTGAACTTTTAAGTTGAAGTGGAGGATATACCGAATAAGAAAATAATTGTGTGGAAATTACATTTATATCAAGTGCTATTTCTAATCCCTTAAATCTCCATAGAAACATAATAACTGGAGGCTGACTAGAAAACCTTTGGTTACTTCAGTCTCCAGACTCACATGACTCATAAAGTACACTTTTTTTGATGAACTTGATACGATTTGATAGCTCCATCCATTATTTCAAAATCTACCTTCGTTGTCTTTATATGGCTGCTTAAGTAAATCTCCTGCCCTCCAAAACACGAAACCACATAAAACACCTAACTGAAGCAGCAAAGAATAAAGCAAATAAAGCACTCGCTAACATGCGATTACTTGAACTGAGATATAAAGATAAACTGGATGATCGAGATCGATCTACACTCTGCGAGCGCGCTTGCAACAAACAACATTAATCTCGATGTATGATTTCATGTAAGATATACAGGCGAAAAGGAACAGTTTTATGTTACCAAGGCATCGAGTTGATTCGGTTTTAAAATAGTCCTGCACGGCTGAACCATCCGAGCATTTTTAAAAATGTCATCAACGTTTGCAACTGTTTGGCCGATAGAATGAAACGGCATGCATTTCAATTTCATAGTGTGGTGTATATATGGTATAACCAACGTGAAAGAAACAGAGCAGCTTGGTACTTTTAGAACGATTTTGCAGAGAACAGATTTGAACTGCATTGCTACGAATTCATGTTCCTATCTTTATTTTTTGTCTTTATTTAAATGCCAGCATTTTATATGGTTTTAACCTCTCTGAGAGACACAAGCCAGCTTAAATGAAGGAATATTGACTGTAGATAACTAGAGTAGAAATATTGATATATAGAGTTGTTTTCGGTTGCATATTTCCTCATTAGAACAAAGAAAATTTATATTCATAAGTTATTAAAACACAGCAATATTAATTCAAAACTGTATGCGGTGAGACGAGGTTGATTTCAATATATGTTGTTTTCGTTAAAATCAGTATCGACATAAAATTTGAAGCAATGATGATTTCATTACGAATCATGTAGGGTTGAACTTGGCAAGGCTGTATTCGCGTTCCATCATTAAACATTTCACTTTTAACTCGTAATCAACGTTTGTTTTCGTTAACCCCTGGTACGTTCTCCGCTCGTAAATCGACAAGCATACTTAATTGAATACCATCTATTGTCTACAGATACAACCAGAGTAGAAATATTGATATATAGAGATATATGTTTGCATATTTTCACTTTGGAACAAAGGAATTTTTTATATGACAAAAATAAAACAAAACCACATGTACTAACAACATAAATTACGGTGTAAGGGATGGTTTTCGCTAAAAGTGGTACCGATATTTGAAACTAGCTTAAATATAATTTCCCAATGGAAAGAATTCAACCGAGTCGCGAAGCTGAAGCTCAAATGATTTCTGAACATTATTATACAAAATTGTGGGAAGGCTTTTTTGTTTAATCGACTCCCCCAAGAGATTCAAGCCTACTTAATTGAAAACTTTTGTCTTCAGGTACAATGTAGAAATATTGATATATAGAGAGTATTTTCACACTGGAACAAAAGGACATTTATTTTTACATGCCACAAATAAACAAAGCCACACGTAGCTTGTCAGAGGAACATGTCAAAGAGTTGTCTTTCGCTAACGCCGGTTTGAATTTTAATTTAAAACACTAACTCAAATATTTCCTTGTTGGGTTCGCTTTTCTGTCGTAAAATAGCATCACTAATTTAGTTTCTAATTTTCTTTTTAAGACAGCAGCTGAAAGAAAAGTATCGTATTGCACCAGCTGGTCACACTTTAAACCAGACAAAACAACTTGACTGAGACAGCACAAAGTTGACAATTCTATAAACTCTAGTAACAATTTCCCTCCTTATTAGCAGTGCAATGTTTTCAACACTGTTTGCAATCTCCTGATACACTGCATGTATTTTTCTCAGTTTTCCAGTAAATTTTTGGGTTTTTTTTTTCCAATTCTTCATATTCCAAGGAAAGTTTTGCAGTTTTCAACTGATTCCCCAACGCTCCTTTTTCTTTTTTCCAGTCTTTGCTGTAAATCCCCTACCGAAGATAAAGTGTTGGAAAAAGCTGCTTTTTGCGCTGACAGAGAACGTAGTGAAGAGACCTGTAGTCTTTTCAAGGCGAACAGAATTAGAACAAGGCGATGCCGGTTTAAGGCCGAATTTCACGATGTGGTCAGATCTTCGTCCCAACATATCATTTTACTCGGTCTGACTAACACTCCAAGAGAATTCTTCCCCTATTATGGATCAGTAAATGTAGAGCTAGAACTAGATTTTAGTTATATGACGTGCCGAATTGCCTGAAAAAGGGTCTCTAAAGGCGAGTACGTTCTCACAATTCGTACAAGTCATAAGCCAATGAACTGAATAGATTTGCCGGGACCATACAAGTATCTCGAATCACTGCATCTCCAAACTGCTTGCTAATCTTTTGGGAGTCAGTTAAATGCTAAGTAACATAGCATATAAGCCATTTCTTTTCTCCAGTAATTGGAAAATGTAAAGTCTGCCTTTTGTCTTGAAGTGGGACTGGAATTCACAGCTGACGATGGATCGAATTCGAAATTTGTTTCAGCATAAGGAACTCTGAACCCTGTTCTTTGCTTCTCAAACGCGCCATCTCTATTTTTGCACTAAATGAGCTGCACAGTAATCTCAGTACATTGTTTTGGTCTTTAACAAAGAGCCTTCTAACAAAAGCTCTTCATTTTCCACGCGGGATGAGAGACACAAGTGAATTATTTAACCTTGACTAGTGCGGTTTATAACTTCAACCTGCAATTGTCTTCCCAGCAACACGGGTTGCAAATAAGTTCTTGTTTGTTTATCTAGCGAACAGATCCTGTATTCATCTTTCCATGTGGCCAAGATAATGAAAAGACTTTGTTTGGTTCCATGGAGCTAGTTCAGGGGCGCTTTCCATTCGACAAAATATTCCGCTTTGAAATTCCGGGTATTCCATGTTACGAATGGAACAGTTATTTTCCGGTTGCTGTGGTTGGACTGACCCGTCCCAGGTCATCACGTTCCAAGATTCGCGTGAAAATACGAAATAAACAAAAAGAAAACAAACGGTGGGCTCTTTGCCTTTTGACCTTTTTTATACTTGCCTTGGAGTTGCTCTAAGACTCTGATGTTGAAACAAACCATGTATTAGGTGAGGATGATATAACTTCAGTGTAGCAAGCTCTTACAGGCGTAGGAATTTAAAAGGAGTCAGCGGCTACATTAAGGGTACGATACCTCTTTGTTTTTCTGACGAGTTCAAGAGTCACTTTCGAGTGAGGAGGCAAGCTGTTCACACGCGCGGTCATGCCCACATTACTCGTAGCTCACATGTATTTTCGCACTTCTCACCAAAACTTATTGTGGCCAATCCACTGACATAATGTTGAAGTAAGAGATTTAAGCCGTCTGTCAGATAGAAAACATGACAAGCACTGATATTAAGAAGCTTGAGGATCAGCCATGTTGAACGGTTCGATTTCCGGGCTCGGAGAAACTGGGCCCGAGCAGGAATGGTCCAATGGAACGAAATTTTCCGGTTATTCCGATTTTCCGGAATTTTAGGCCAAGCTCGCGAGGCACTCCCAAAATTTCGAAATGACATTCCGGAAAAGGTCTATTCCATTCGCTCCCCCTCCCGAAATCTCCGAAGCTTTTGGCCGAATGGAAAGCGCCCCTGCCCATATGATCTCACGGA
>NC_138150.1:7441655-7451655 GCF_964199315.1 Orbicella franksi
AGAAAGGCAAAAAATGAATTTGCGCTTAGGAAACTCGCTTACACAGTCCTGTTTCTCATAAATCAAAGGCATGCTTTGTTGTCTTTATTTTTAGGGACGACTTCAAGCTTCATGCATGACTAGTCACGCCACTCAATTTTGAGCCAATCACAAGTCCTGTTATATGAAAAATACATTAACAGTAATTTATGCATTAGGTGCGACTCATGAGGAGAATGCCATATGAGTCAGTTGCTGCTCCAACGTCGCATAGTGCAACAGACCCTGCCGAATTTAATGTTGTTTGCCGCCCCAAACATAACCTGCCGAACCAAATTGATTCAAATGCCGTTCTTCTGCCATACTTAACTCATCAGTTAGGTTCGGCGCGTGAATGGAGCGGCATTTGGAACGGGCCTTATAATCAAATTTCGGTTAGATTTGCCCTTAGCATCGGTAATCCTGGTTATTTTTAATGAAATAAACTGTTTGATTTTGTGTGAATATCAACATGTGGATAGTTTTACATGTAGTTCACATTCAAATTTGAGAGCAACACAGATCACATTCCTTTGTTGTTTTGAGAGACGCCATGCGACACTATGATGCGACACAATGTGCAAAAATTGAACAGTTGCTTTATTGTTGCTTGTATGCTTCGACTATTCAAGTGTGGGAAATAGCGGGCCATTGTGAATGAATTATGATTTATTTTAATTTGGCCTTTGAAAGCCTGTGATGTCCTAGTTTCAAAATATTCTACTGCATTTGAAATACAATCTTGCAGTTATTCCAAAAAATGTGAATAAACAGTAAATAAATATTTTAGTTGGTTGAAATAATCTTCAGTTGTTTTGTAACGTTATTTCATTGTGTGTGTTGAGCTGGCGAAAAATGTTGTTTGGATTCATTCACGGGGTGACAATCATGGTTATTGACTTGAAAGAAACTAATAAATTAGATTTATGTTTCACTATTTTTGTCAAAATTGTAAGACAAATGTTGCCACAATAGTCATAATGTAAGAAAATATTTCCTTTCTTTCAGCGATGACGAGATAAACATTGGGGATCCCATGGCAGGATCACAATCCTTGGTCAGTAGTACTAACAGTGTATCAGTTACTACCTCTGCCACAACAACAACAGCAGCTTCTGGGCTGGCGGTGACTATTGTTAGTCCCTCGGTATCTGTTCCAGTTGCCACCCCAGCTCAGGAGCCTGTTGCTGGGCCTTCCCATACTTATAACCCAGGGACTTTTTACTCTACGCGGCAAAGAACCTATGTTCCGGCTAAAAGAGCTCGGGTTGAACCCACCCCACAAACTACAAGCAAGGGAAGCTGTGGCAAAGGTAGTAACAAGAAGGGGAAGAAGGGGAAAGAGCCTGTTGCTTCTGCAGCCCCATCAGAACAACATTTCCTCTCCTATGATGATCCAGATGTCGGGAACCCCCTCCCTGGCTTTACCCCACCACCTTTCACCCCTAGTAGGGAGCCTGGTGTCCACCTTGAGGGTCCAAACCTCAGAAATAAAATGGTGAAGGCATTAGACTTTTTTAAATTGTATTTCACTGATGAATTGGTGGGGGATATAGTCCAGCATACAAACACCTATGCATACATCCAACTTGGGGACGAAAACAGCCAACATCGTAGTTACGGGGAATCGGATGGAAGCTGGCGGGACACTACCCCTGAAGAAATGCTAAGGTTTATTGCCCTTTTGATTTATTTTGGGCTGGTAAGAGTGGTAGGGGATTCAACTAAATATTGGAGCACTGCAACTTTATACCATGGTCTCTGGGCAAGATCCATTCTATCCAGGAAGCGGTTTAGAGCCCTCATGGCCCTACTGCATGTCGTGGATCCCTGTAATGAGCCTGCTGGTAACAAATTACATATGGTACAGGGTTTTGTTGATTTCATGAAGGGGCGGTGTAAGTTGTTGTACCAGCCTAGGCAACATGTAGCTATTGATGAGCGCATGGTCAAGTCCCGGCACAGATCGGGAATCCGCCAATACATCAAAGATAAGCCTATAAAATATGGGATTAAGTTTTGGGTTTTGGCAGACAGCTCCACCGCCTATGTTGTTGATTTCAATATTTACTCTGGGAAGGCAGCTGGGCGGGAAATTAGTGCCCATGGGCTGGGGTATGATGTTGTCCGTAAGCTTATGGGGGACTATGAAAACCAGGGATACCATCTTTATGTGGATAATTTCTACTCCTCCATGACTCTTGCCAAGCACTTGTTTCAACAGGGGATACTCTTTACTGGCACCATCTTGGAAAACAGGAAAGACTTCCCGCCAAGTCTGAAAAATGGCAAGCAGTGGGCTAAGGGGCAACCCAGGGGAGCTATGCGGTGGGAGAGGGACCCCCCTGTCCTTGCTATGCAATGGGTGGATAACAGGGTGGTATCTATGATTTGTACGGCCTCCAATGCAAACGACAAAGTCCAGGTAAAACGCAAAAAGAGGGAGGGTGGTGCATGGCAGATCAATAATGAGGTACAACAGCCATTGGCATTCCAAGCCTATAATCGTTATATGAATGCCGTAGATCGATCAGATCAGATCTTGGCTACGCACAATGTCCAACGGAAGTGTTTGAAATGGTGGAAAGCCATTTTTTTCCACCTTATTGACCTGGCTGTTGTGAATTCCTTTATTCTGTTCTTAGAACAGCAAAGGAGGTTCCCCGATTATGAACAACTTCAACGCCCACCCAAGTATAATCTTCAAAGTTTCAGGGAGGAGCTGATTCGAAACATCTGTGATCTTCCCCCTTCTGACCAACCCCCTGCCCAAACTCGTGTACATCCTCAACCACCCCAGGGAAGGTTTGATGTGGAACACTCCCCAATTTTTTTGGATGAGAAAAAGGATTGTGTGGTTTGTGCCAAGAGGGAGAAAGTTCGTAAGAGGGTTTACACGTCCTGCAGTGCTCCTCAGTGTCGTGGGAAGCACATGCATTTCACCAAGGACAATAACTGTTGGCAGATTTTCCACTCCAGGGAGTTTCACGACACACAGTGACTTGATCGCTGTCTCCCTGGCTAAATTTTCAATTTTCACGTCCCTGGGTCAGTTGTTTTTGTTTCATGTTGTGTTGGGTATTAAAAAAAGGGGAAAGAATCGCCTTGTTTTCATGTCTACATTTATTGCCTTTATTTTGATCAAATACTAATTGTTTTTTTCTGACGAGTGGGGTCTGTCATCTGTCAGGAGATGGCAGGGGTGAGAGGTGGGTGCCCCACAGCTGTTTTTCTTATCTCATCAGAACTTCTTCCAAGGAAACTCATCTGAGGCTTATGAGATGAAGGAAAGGAAAAGTGTGTGGATCTGCTCTTCTTCAGTATGTGCTCTTTATGTAAGTGCTGTATGTCCTGTAATAATTGTTGTATTGCAGCAAAATTTTCAGGATATGTTAACAATAGCCCAAGGAACCTGTACACTTCGTTTTGTCCTTCTATCTGCTCCACTCTTGCACTTTGCTTGTTTCAATGTTAGAATTAATGAAAATAATTTATGCTAATTTATTCATATGTGAAGGACTTTTTCTAGGAAAAATTGGTTTTAGGGAGATGAAATGTTTGTTTTTGGAAGCCTTATTTACTACTTTTTAGTGTATGTAAAACTTTATTCCTTCCTACATTTCTGATGAAAAAAAATTTCACTGACTTGTGGCCATATTTTGCAATTTTGACGTACTTTTTAAAAAAATTCTAAAAAATTCTACTTTTGTTCTTTTTCAGCCAAATGTGGAGGATGTCTTCTCCATATGATGAAGAACATTTTAATTGTGCAATTTACTTAATATTCAGCTGCATCATGCATCAAACTTTACTCAAAGTAAAAATTGTTACTTAATTTATGCAAATAATTTTTGCATAAATATGTAGACCTTAATATATTTTTTTGTAAGCTTATTCTCTCAGCTTTCATATGAGGTATAGAATTCCTCTCCTCTGAACATAATTTAGGTGCCAGAATTTAAAAATTGTAACTGTGGTCAAATTGTGCTTTTTTTGTTGGTACAATAAAGAAATTCTTTATTTAGTAATGAGTCTTGTCCAAGTTCTCTACTAAACAGATTGTGGTTTCAGATGGTATTGCTGGCTGAAGCATTTTTGACTAATTTTAAAAGACTCTGCTAGAAAATCTAAATTTTAGATTGCTTGTCATCGTTTAAACATTGATACGATGAAGTCTGATGAATGTTAAGATCTAGAAGTTCTGTAGGTCAATGTCAAGTCTAAGAGACCATTATTTAATTAACTGTTTTTTTTTTTTTCTGTAAACATACTTGAGGTTTCCTTTCGACCTTGGTTAAGATTTACCGGAAATTGAGAGACAAGGCCAAATCATATTACAAATATGTTAAACATGATTTCTATTTCCTTGGTCATGACTGGGTCAGGATTATTTGATAAATTTGTAATATCATACAAGTAAGTTAGACAAATTCCGCATAAAAGCAGAAACATGTTTCACTGTGAAACTGTGTTACAGTGACAAAAGACGGTATATTTTGTGAATCGTGATCAAAAGCTATTTATTCTGAGCAAGATTGAACTGACCATTTCCTGAAACTATTTCGCGAGACAGTTTTCATATAAGCCAGATGAAACACCTCCAGGGAGACTCCCAAATAAAAACAATGGGGTTGCTCTCCTACCTTTCAGGGGTTTATATAAAAACGGTTTTGGTAACTTTATTTAGGTGTCAAATGTATTTAGCACTGTTGTGCTAATTGAGGACACTGTAAATAAACAGTCAAACAAATGTTATACTCTAATCACCCTGAAACGATTATAAAATATTTTGTAACTAATCTTAATAAACACAAACACAGCATCAGGGGCGGGCATCTCGTTTATTGATGGAGGATACAGCGAGCGTTACATCATCATAAAGAAAATACAACAGTGAATAAACAAAAATTAAAAAGCAAAGTTGAAAGAGATGCCTTCGAGTGGCTCTTGCATAACTTACAAATTCTTAAATAGCCTACTAGCCCCTTAGGGATTCACGCCTAAAATACTTCTACAGTTAACACGAACCATACATAGTGAACATACTCCAGTGTAATTAGCGAAACGTTACAAAATATATTTATACTCTAATCACCCTGAAACGATTATAAAATATTTTGTAACTAATCTTAATAAACACAAACACAGCATCAGGGGCGGGCATCTCGTTTATTGATGCCCGCTTTCGAAAATAAAGAAAGAGAACAAAGGAATCTAAGTGTGCAAACTTCAAGACACTGAAAGTAAAGATTCTAACTTATCTTAATATAGCCGTAAGAAGCTAGCCGTCCTTGGCTCGATCAGTTTTCCATCTGCCGTGACATAAAAAGTGTAGATTGCTGATACCTGCTCCTTAGCGGCCCCTGTTCTTAAGCTATGTAGATCAAACAAGTGTATAAGATATCCTAGTTCCGCACACGCATGCCAAGTCTAAAACTTTATTTTACTACGAATTTTTTGAGAGCAAAATATGCTATATCTTCGAGAAAACAAATTCATAAAATTAAAACTAAAAATTACATATAATAAACATCTGATTTGCTCTCACATGTATAATTTCTGACAAATGTATCGCAAAAACTAACGTCACAACAACGAAGGCTAGCTAACTCGTTGCGGCGGAGAAAAGCCGTTAGGCAGTCACGCAAATTGCAGCTAAGCGAAGATTAGAAGGACTAGCCTGGGGGTCCGCAAACCTATTATATATCCTCAAAATCATCTCGGGAGTAACAGCGCCCCCCTTTTTATGGAAACAGGTTTTGCAAGCTCAATTTTAGCCGCCTCGAGAACACTTCAAGTCAAATCGCAAATCGGAAAGCCATGCCGATGGTGTGCCAATTTATGCCATAACAGGCAGACTCAAGTGTGGAGTAGAGGGAACCCTGCTGCAGCAAAATACTCCAAATAAGGAGCAACTGACGTCTCATCAGACGGCAAACAAGCGACTTCCTCAAAGCGCGAAGACCATTCTCTAAATGTTTGAAAGTCACTTGAATAACGCTTTGTTGTTGAAGGGGCCTTTGCTTTAGAGGGACGCAAGGGAAGACCTTCCGTCGAATTGCGAAGCCGTCTGGATTTCTTGAGTGGGCAACCTTTGAAGTAAACACTCATCCCTTTGTAGACTTGAAAGATAACAAAAGAAATGTGAGAACAATTAGAAAAAACAAAAATGCAACAACACGCAGATCAGAACATAAGGAAGGCCCAGAGGCCTAAATCTTGCATTCAGCACACTATATACTGGCAGTCCTGCACAGAAACGGCATGGCTCAACGGCCTAAAACAGTGTAATCACCTAAGATCAACACGTGATAAACGGGCAGTCCCGCACAAAGATGACATAGTCCAACGGCCTAAAACAGTGCAATCACCTAAGATCAACCCACGATAAACGGGCAGTCCCGCACAAAAATTACATGGCCCAATGGCCTAAAACAGTGCAATCATTTAAGATCAACACATGATAAACGGGCAGTCCCGCACAAAGATGACATGGCCCAACGGCCTAAAACAGCTTAATCGTGACCACGCGGCATGACTTCTCCATAGACAGATTCTACTGGACATTAGACTGTACAGCGCCGACAAGCTACTAAAATTCTCCGAGCCAAAAGGGAACTATTATTTGCCCCATGGAGATAAACATCTTTACCGTTCTCAAGAGAAAATCAATAACAAAAGATCTGAAACCCCACCTACGATCCACCAAAAATTAAAGGCCAAAAGGGAGCTGAAAGGCCAATAAAGAGTAACCAGTTCTATTAACAAAAACATATGTGGCGGAAGACATTTTTAACTAACGAAAACAGGTGGCACTAGCCAACAGGTTTCTCCTAGCCAACTAAATGCTAGGGAATATTCGAATAGAAACTGGGAAAACTTGAATTTTTTTTTTTTTTAACTGGGAAAGTAATCAATTGAACAGGGACCCAAATAAGAGGTTACTTCATGAAAATAGCTATCTTTAACTGACCAGTCTTCAACCGACGATCTTGTATAAGTAATCAGCTGAACGAGGTATCAACTCAGCCTCGATTTTGATATTACTTTCTTGGCGGTATCAAATATATCACCGGCGAGTTGAAGCGAACACAGTTTCATACTACCAGAATCGACGATAAAAGGTATAGTTTGGTTGTCTGTAAACCACTTAACAGAGCACCCTGAAAGAAGATGGGCAAACTTTTCAAAGCAAAACGAATAGAGTGGAGTTCTCTCCACGTGGTACTAAATCTGGTATACGTCTACATAGAATCTCAGTTTTTGCGCAAAAACAGGCATGTTACCAATGGCAATGAAAGCAGCCAATCCAATAGCGCTAACATCCGAGTATACAATACGAGATAGTCTGCGAGCAACGTCTGCAAAACACTGGAATTGAGATAAGAAACATTGTTCTTCCAGAACTCCAACTGTATGGAAACTGACAACGGGTTAACAACAGCAGGAGCACACGCGCACTCGACCACTGAACCTGTGGCCAGAAGATCAGAAATAGGCTGCTCGACAAATCACTGTACTGGACTGGATGGCTGAGTGATTATTAGAAAACTGAGCTGAGGGTAGAATGTAAATAAAGAGAATCTGATACCCATCAAAAATAGTATCGCGAATAAAGCAAAAAGCACCTATATGATTTCAAAACTCTACATTAACCTTAAGGTTTCCTTTAACTTAAATATAATGCGTTCCGTCCTGATAATCAGTCTTTTACTCACTCATTCAGTCATCAGGGCTAGTACAATCGTTAACCCTCGGACTAATACTCCCATCGTGGTACAAGGAGGATGAAACCCCCTCCTTGGGTTTTCGTTCTATTAAGGCACAGAAAATAAATTTACATTCATTAAATAGAAAACCCTGAGCCTGCTCTATAAAATAATGACAGAATTTTTGGCTGTGACGTCGCATGACGTCATTTGACCCACCATCTTGGATTTTACTATTTTCTTAAAAAGTCAAAAAATAATCTAGAATGCTTATGAAGCCAGAATGCTTATGAAATGTACAATTTGGTGAAGTTCAGCAAAATGATGAACAAAGCTGAAAAAAAAAAATACAGAAGTATGTCAAAAAAGTTGATCTTTGTCTAGACCTATAAGAAGTTTGCGGTTGCCATGACAAAGTCAAAAGTAATGGACGCAATTGACATATCCAAAATTTACGCGAACGATAAATGAACAGCTACAGAAATTTTTCAGCCCCTTAGAGAAAATTGTCTTTTCAAGACTTCCAAAAACCTTGAATCACACGGTTCAACAAAATTATCAATAAGTTCAACTGGGTCAAAGTCTCCCAATCATTTGATTAAATTGAATAAATTATATACTCATCTTATCCCATTCTCTTCAATGCAGCTTGGTATTTGCTATAAGTATGTATTTTTACCGCTTGGAGGGGCTGCAGCGGCTCCTCTAAAACGGCTTCGGTAGGAAGATGGATTTGCTCAGTGGCTTCTTTGGCCGCATCTGAAACTCTTGTCTGCTAGTTGAGGCTGACGTCCACGAAAGGACTGCATGCGAAAAAAACAAAAAGGCTGATTAGAAGAAAAATAATTGGACAGGCCATGAGTGGATGGAGCTTCAGTGGATGTTGAGCGGGTAGCTGTAGAGTTGGCCAGCTAGACGCATTTTTCCGCTTTTTCTCCCGGATCTTAGCTAGCGTTCGTATTTCGGCTGATAAGAGCTTTTTCTCTTCCTCTGAATCTTCGGCGAGTTCGTCCGATTCGTACTTGCACTGCTGCCCAAGCAGCGGGGTTCTTGTCCGCGGAACGAAATAACCTGGCTGCTGAAAGGTTTCCTTTTGAGATGGTCTTGCTGGTCCCGTCTGTTGCATCCAGCAGAGAGTTGCTGAACTCGTATTGTACTTTAGAGTTAAAAGAACTCGAATCCTTGGACACCGTTTTTAGCCTCTACAGTTGAGACTGAGTGGCAGCTTGTTTCTCGTCGAGATCGCGTTTGAATGCAGCGAACTTCTGATCAAACTTAACGTCCAAAAGACGAGGAAACAATGTTCGTGAAGCAGTCTCATGAAAAGGATCTCCCTTAGTGAAGGATTGCGCGATCGAAGCGGGAACGCTCGCTCGTTCAGTATCCGACGACATAACAGCAAAAGCAAAGTTGAAAGAGATGCCTTCGAGTGGCTCTTGCATAACTTACAAATTCTTAAATAGCCTCCTAGCCCCTTAGGGATTCACGCCTAAAATACTTCTACAGTTAACACGAACCATACATAGTGAACATACTCCAGTGTAATTAGCGAAACGTTACAAAATATATTTGCAAATAGAACACAAATTATTAAGAATCCCAACTGGTGGGAGGCTGACCAGTTGGCTATTTACACAACGGGGTCGAGGAGTTGAACTGGGGACTACCGAGAACAAATCCAGATAGTGGAGGGACCTCCAGATTTCAAATCCAGCGCGCTAAACCACTCGGCCATGTTGCCTCCCATCCTTATATGGTCCACAGCAGGCGTTTTCGCGGTACCTTTAGGGTAGTGAGCCAAAAAAAAATATGACAGGAGAAAATATGTTGTGTTAGAATAGGTTAACCTCTTAGAGGTGAAAAAATTTCAAGCGACGCTCATAAAACTAGCCTGTGTAGCAGGCGTATAAGGGGGAGGAGGAAGAGAATTCAGGGGAAAAAAAACGGAGCGGGGAAGGGGAAAAGGACATTTTTCCCTTCCCCGAATTCTCTTCCTCCTCCCCCACCCCCTCCCCTTTATACGCCTGCTACGCAGGCTACCATAAAATAGGATCTTGCTCTTAAGGTGGTATGGTACCCTCAATATGGACCAAAAAGTTTGTTTAAATATGGTGAAGAAAGATCAATCGTGTGCCATTGCACTCAAGAAGAGAAATTAAATTTCTAGAGTTTTACTCAAAATGGTTGCTATGGAAACCAGCCACAGCCTTTTGAAGTAGTGTTTTATAGTATTGACGCCAACACTTCCTGCTCTTTTACAAAACAAGAATTGA